>NC_082389.1:3158681-3241181 GCF_031168955.1 Gadus macrocephalus
CTCTTGAAATAGTGTTGGAACGTATATTTAGACTTCCTGGGATTGAACCAAGATGGCTGTGCGGTGTGTCTCGTCCCATAGATGAACCGGAGCACCCTCAAAGGGCAGAGGGGGGTGGTGGGGTGTCACGATGAGTACGGTCATCGTGGCTTGAGGGTGGAAGAATCAATCATGAAAATCTGGACCTGCGACTTGACTTTCTCCCCTGATGTGAGGCTTGAGTGGGACTCCCTGCTGTGAGATGTGACTTGGACTTGTTTTGAGTCTCTCTGGGGACTTGAAGGCCGAAACCTGAGATTCTAAGGTCTGTGATAAATGACCAGGGTACACATTGTTAGTTTATTGCATTGTTATTCCAAAAATTAAAGCACCCCAGACTTGCACGCATTTGCGAATTGCTCTGTCGGGCTACATCAATGACGCATTTCAAGCAATTTATTTATTTTATGTATATTCAACATGAATATTCAAATATATTCGAATCTCCGTCCCTTTTTGGAATGCAGCATTCAAATGAGATGTGCTTGCCACAGGCCGCTGGACAGCCCTGGGGAGGTTCTGGAGGAAGCAACAGTATTGTCTTCTGGAGACGGGCATCAAGCCAGCGGCGCTGCTGTCTGCTCCATGGACAGCAGATGGATGTTTCAGCATGTCTTAACCCAGCTGACATCCCATAAACACAACCATATGGTGGAGCCCCCCCCCCCCCCCCCCCCCCCGCTCCCTGTACACCCCCTGCCTGTCCTCTCGGCCGGGCTGAGGGATGGATGCCGGTCTGCTGGCGTCCTGGTGGAGGAGGCCTTCTGTTCTCCGACGGAGGGCCATGCACAAGAGGAGGCTTCTTTGTAACCGTCCACTTTGCCAAGAAGATGGCGGTTGTGCCTTACATCTCCGTCTGTTCTTCTCTCTACTGTGAACTAGAGTTGTACAGATACCGATACTGTTATCGGAAATTACTCCGATACTGCCTAAAATGCGGTATCGGCGAGCAAGCAAGTCTAGGCACCGATCAGATACCTTCAGATGACTAGCCCCTTTACCCACTATACATTGCAGTCATCGTAAGAGAACCCTTCAATAAGATCAAGTACCATTAGTAGTTACAATGCTAGATGCTGTATTCGTATAGACTCTGTATCGGCCGATACTGAAGTTCAGGAATCTTCTCAATGCTGTTGAATGCTCCGTTGACTTGCGTAAGTCATAATTTTTTGATAATTCACCGTTGCTAAGCATATAATGACCTCTGTCAAGGGAAGTTGATTTTTGTTTTTCTATCGTATCACTGCGCAAGTAGTCCGGTAACTCTTCAACCCCAGCGTCCTCGGTTGCTAAGCGACGTCAACGTCTTTCGCTGACTATTTCTCTGCTGATCAACACTACGAATGCTGGTAACAAATAAATTGTAAAAAGACACACCATGTGAAGTTATTTTTTTGACGTGTCTAGGTCACCGTCATGCTGGCTGTGTTCAGTAAAATAAATAAATAAATAGTGATCTGTTTTCGGCGCATGTAGGCCTAGCTGCCTAAGCCCACGTTAAAATAATTTTGATGTTTATGGCGCAGTTGCTGAAATAAACAGATTGATTTCATACTAATCATAAAAGCCCCACCCTGTGTCATTGTGTTTGCGTGTATCCGAGGTGCGTGCGTGCGTGGGGGGTTCTTGATTGACAGATTTTCGAATATTATTAGAATACCTCTCAGCGAATATTGAGTAGTATTTTTTGCCAGAAATGCACATCCCTATTAGAAGGCTGTTGGATGTCTTGAGCGCTGTCGTCTCCGCCTTCCACCATGATTCCAACTTCAAGAAACTTAAAAACATCATGTTGTAGGCTACACAGTGCGTCTGCGTGGCAACTTCAGGAGACTCGGATGGAGCGCTGGGAACCAGAGACTAATCTCGCAAGCTCATGTTAAATTTGCTCTGCAGATAAGGTCTTCCCCCCCCCCCCCCCCCCCTTCCCATACAAACGGATCTCTCCCCGCTATGAGAGAGACCGACCAATCACAACCGTTCATCTAGTACGAGGCGGGATAACTACCTACTAGGTGATGGCGCAGAGAAGTGCTGTAGAGGTTTTTTCAACAACAACAAAGATGGCTGCCACTGATGTAAAACCGTTTCGTTGCTGTGATTGGTTGAGGGCCTATCCAATAATGTCCAGAGGCATTTTGGTCTGCGCCTGTTGGTGACGTCCTTTGGGAATCGAAAAAGAACACCAGACTGAGGTTCCAGACTAATTGCAGTTTGCAGTTCGTCTGGCCACGCCAGGCTAACTCCCAGTGATGGAGTGGGTATAGAGAGTAAGGAAAGGCTGCGATGTATCAGGAGAGGGCCAGAAAGCCCGGCTGCCATACACTGGGTTCGCAGGCCAACTTGGCCAACCGCTAGATCGATGACCACGTAGCCACCTGCTGGTCCTAGGCTACATGGCATTCCCTCTCTCCAACAACCCACTCTCCCTGCCGCTTTCATCGCCATGCCCGTACAAATCAAACATGCATAAATGGATAAAGAGGAAAGTTCTTCAGACGTCCTTTATGAATGACCTATACCTTCTCCCCCTTTTCAGGATAACCAACCACCCATCCGATGGATCAGGATATTTGATTTTTTTTGGATCAAATAGATCCCAATCCGAGGTAAAAGTTTTGAAAAACCCAAAGGGCAGGTTTGATCCAGATCAAATGTAAGATAGGGTTAAATGATCTGATCTCAGTTCGGAATCCCGCTTTTGCATTGAAAAACCCATTTCCAAGATTTGATCCGAACCGTGATCTGAAATCCCACTGGATTAATTTTGAAAACTGGGCCCAGGAGATCACAAAATCTGCTGTTTTAATTAGGGCTGAACGATTAATCGAATCAAATGGTATAATTAGTAGTCATGTGAAACCTGGCATGAAATCCTCTGGATTGTAGCAGGAATCTGTTTAATGTTATGTTTTGGAATTCTAAGGTTAGTTTCTTCAAATATCGCCATAATCACCGTCTCACAGGGCCTCCCAGGAGAGATTAAGGGTGTCCAAGGAAACACCCTTAATCCAGGGGAGGAAACTCCTTTAATCCAAAGGTTGAACCAACCCTCCAAGCGGTGGGTAGGATGAACGGGCAGACGTGATCTAAAATAGGAAAAAAAGCTCCAGTAAGACCCAGTTGTTAGAAGCTCAGTAGGAGAGTATTGAGTTAGAATTGAATCGTCATTGTGAACTAGTTTCTCTAGCACACTCAGAATAAGCCAAGTCTTAATCTCTACATGGTTCACGGTGGTATTACAGAATGCAAATATTATGTTTTGGATCCTCTATGATGCCCATTCTGACGTCAAGCGGTGACATCGCTAGCGCTTACTAATGCTAACGCCCGATTATCCTGACGGCTACAAAACCTCAAACGTCAAAGGCCTCTGGGTGGGATACCAGGTGAGTTGTGGCCGGTGTAGACCACCTAGGGTAATATATTAAACAGCCTCTTCTAGCCCCAGCACTCTTAAACCACCAACGCCTGGCAGCGATGGTAGCCTCACCCTGCTCGCATCCTCTGGGACTGCTGCTTGGCTAGCCTGCACCGTAACCTCGGCTACTGTTCCTGGAAATCCAGCTAATTGTTGGACTTTTAACGTGACATTTTTATACAGAGAAGTCCCAGCCCTTGAGTTATCTATGCCTGTTATGAAATGATGTCATTTCAAGTTAAAAGCCTTCTGCCCCTCACAGAACCCCCCCCCCCCCCCCCTATAGATGGATGCTGGGAATACATATGTCAGCAGCAGCTACTCACCCAGTCTGTCACACCTGTTATTTAGGAGTGGAGGGATGTGAGTCAGACGTGGTGGAAAGGAACATGTTGTTCTGAAGATGGATCTATTTTCACCACAGTCAAATTTCAGTTTGAATTGAATCATTGAAACATTCTGTTCCCTATGCACTTGGAGACAATTGCCAGAACATCCAGTACGTCCGTTCTGTGTCTTGATGTATTTATTGGAAAGCATTGCAAAGGTTTACTGTCGTGCACTGTCCCCCCGCGCTCAGCCTGCCTGTATCTGAGAAGATCTCGCCTCAGTCCCTGTAGCACGCACACACCCACATGCATACACAGTACATGATGCTTGTCATACGTCATGCATGCATCTTACTCTGCCTTTCCCATTTCAAGCAAGCACAAGTGTGTATGTGTTAGGTTTAGTGTGTGTGTGTTTGTGTGTGTGTGTGGGGCGTGTCTGTGTGTATAGCATTTGTGTGCCTGTGTGGTGAGTTATTCATCGCAGTAATGACCTCTATCTCAGTCATGCTTTTCAAGGTGGGAGTGACGATGATGGAGGGATCTAAAGGTGATCCATGGATGATGAGTGTGTGGATGCATTTTTAAAATGGCTGGACAGGCCTTGGGCTGTACGGTATGGACTAAAATGTAATCACTCACTATATGATTTGAGGCATAGACGGTATGTTAATTTTTTCTTCTACTTTTGATATAAATGCTTCTGAAGGGTTCAAATACTGGTTAGGCAGCAAAGCTGCATGATAAACAAATGCAAAATCTTTTTCTCCAGTTACTTCCATCTCTGAAAAACACTAATGTTTTATGGTATGGATTTCTTTCTCCACTTGCTCGCGGACCTTGCCGTCTGGTTTTGGCATCTCAATTTGGCTGAAGTGTATGCGGGCAGGTAACGCGTACCTGGCTGGGATCGAGTGTTTCGATCATCTCTCGTTCCACCGCTGGTTTTTTTTGGTCTTAAGGACTAGCTTTGGAAAATACCTGCGGTAGCGATGTCTGTGGAAGAGATGCAGAGACGGCTTCACGGCGTGCTACCAGTGTCTGTCTTGTACGGTGTGGAATGAGAGCTTGTGAAGGGACTATTGCGCAAGCATGCCTGCGCGCTTTCTTAATAGCATACTGCTTGAGAAGGCAGAATCGCTGTCAAATCTGTCCCTGGGAAAAGTAACATCGCGCCGAATTGAAAAAGGAGCTACGTTTCGTTACCATATTTTCAGCAGTTGCTCGTAACTTTACTTTTTACATGAAAAAGTAGTTGCGCTACTTTATTAACTTGTTACTTACTTTGTCACGCGTTACACACAACACTGTCTACCGGTCACACCGGTCTCACGGTAACGTCTAAATCCATACAGTGGCGCAAATTCACACCAGTGTACTTTCCATACCGTTTATACTAGGGCTGGGTATTGCCAGGTACCTCACAATTCAATTCAATTCGATTCTTTAGGTCTTCATTCGATTCGATTTCGATTCTATATTGATCCAATTGCTTCGATATCGATTCAATAATACGTGCAGATGACAAAACTACCTAAATATTATTTAGAATTAACCATTTCATAATGAATTAACCATTTCATTGTGCTCTAACTAGCAAGAAGGGAATGCACCATTGTATAGTATTGTTCCCGAGCTAAACTTGCAGCATAAAAGTAATAATCATAACATGGACAAATGTAAAAGGGCATGTACATTTAGGCATCCTCGCTTTTAAATTACAATGACTGAGTATGTTTTTTTTTTTATTTTTTTTTATGGATATAATTGATTAAAAAAAAATATTGAATCGAGAACAAATAAATTGCAGTGCATTGATGAATCGATATTTTTACCCAGCCCTAGTTTATACCGTACACCCCTAGACAGGCCGTCAAGGTGTGCCCAATCAGAGTTTTTGCTGCAGGGGTTGTTGGATCTTGGCCAACAGCGCCCCTAGTGGCTCAACCCAATCATGACATGTTTATAATGATAATGTCCCTTTTATTGCACCTGTCTCTCCTCCTGTAACAATAGAACAATCCTATTGGATAATATACACTATCCAATCCATGTCACATGATTATACCCCCTGTGAGCTCAATGGTCGATGCTAACAGACCTCGTCTCCTGTTCTCCATCCATTTGCCTCATATGGGCTGTGTGTGTGTGTGTGTGTGTGTGGTTTGTGTGTGTGTGCGTGTGGCAGGTATGTGTGTATGTTTATTTGGCAGGTATAGTATGTTTGTTTGGCAGGTATAATATGTTTGTTTGGCAGGTATAATATGTTTGTTCGTTTGGCAGGTATGTGTGTAAGTTTGTTTGGCAGGTATAGTATGTTTGTTTGGCAGGTATAGTATGTTTGTTTGGCAGGTATGTGATGGATGTTCTCTCTGATGGGATGTGTACCCTTAATCCCTGGTGGGTATTGACCCCTTCCTCCCTGCGGTGTTGGTGACCCTCCCCACTGGGATTACAACCCATACCCCGTCTGGTCTATCTTATCTCAGCCCCCTGCTGATGCAAAGCGATTCACCTGTCATATCTGATACCACACAAAAGTGCGTCCTTGTCAGCGTCTCGCAAGCAAGTGGTTTGTCAACCTGTCAGCCATGTTTATCACTGGTTGTCATCATGACCACAGGATAAATGGCCTCATCCAAACTTCAATGGATCTCTATTCTGGGAAGAGTAACCCCAGCCAGGTGGAACTTAAACAGCAGGCAGCAGGACCCAACGGGGAGATGAGCACTGCATGGGCTCCTCTGGGCGGCCCCAAAGCCATCGATCAACACTATTGATTATGAACCCATGCCATGACCTGATTCACAGGAGCGTTTTGTCAGTGGGTCTGAGGTGTGTTGTTTTTAATCGTTTAGTTTTTATTGAATAGAAAGTGTCTGAAAGGTTGGGCGAACGGTTCAGGAAATGCCAACACACGATGACATTAGACACACACTGTCCTCCGTACTGCTCACCTCCTCTGAGCGCTCGCTCCTGATATCGCAGCATCGGCTCGTTTATTTGATGAAGTCAATGAGACAGACTTTTTACCTTGTTCCCTTCAACTCCTCTGGAGTAATAATCTGATATCAATCCATCTGAGCACAGACTGCTGCTTGAGTCCCATCCTAATATCCACTTGGGTATTATTTGAAATTGAAATGATTTCGATGGAAATGTGAGCAGCATCCTAAAACCAGTAGACGGGTGACTTCCATCTCTTGGCAAACCCTAGCAACTACCCAATATGACTGTTACATAGTGATTCAACCGCAATGTTACGACTACAACATGACTTTTACTTTGATTCAACCACTGTTATGACTACACCATGACTGTTACAGTGATTTAACCGCTATGTTACGAATACAACATGACTTTTACTTTGATTCAACCACTGTTATGACTACACCATGACTGTTACAGTGATTTACCCGCTATGTTACGACTACAACATGACTTTTACTTTGATTCAACCACTGTTATGACTACACCATGACTGTTACAGTGATTTAACCGCTATGTTACGAATACAACATGACTTTTACTTTGATTCAACCACTGTTATGACTACACCATGACTGTTACAGTGATTTACCCGCTATGTTACGAATACAACGTGACTGTTACACAGTGACTTAACCACTATGTTATGACTTGTTTTAGCAAGGTTATTTTAACCACTTTGACAAGCAGTCATTTACCCCTACCAACAATATTATCTTTTATTTCTTTAGATTTTTTTTTTAAACTCTCTCGTTGGCCACGCCCTTCATCAATATTCATAGGAGCCGGGGTCGGTGGCTTCAGGTATCTGCTGCGGTCATCGCGGTGTTCCAGTCAGATGAAAAACTTGATCGGGACTAGCGCCAAGATGGATGATCTGCCCCCCCCCCCCCCCCCTCCCCTCCGATGCCATCAGATGTCCTCTGGAAGCTCCTGAATTAAGGATGACGATGAAGATTCAGAACTGAAGCGCACACAGATTTATAACCTCTTGCTACGGTGGCTGGCCCAGACAAATAAAAACAGAACAGGGACTTTTTCGAGAAGTACATTTGTTCGTAGCTCAATATTCCCCTTAATCATATTCCAAAGGCATTGTCTCAGCACCAACTTCTAGGAAAATAATAGGATCCAAATGATTGATTTTGGTTGCTTTAGTTTTGTAGCCGAACGGAGTGTGTGTGTGTGTGTGTGTGTGTGTGTGTGTGTGTGTGTGTGTGTGTGTGTGTGTGTGTGTGTGTGTGTGTGTGTGTGTGTGTGTGTGTGTGTGTGTGTGTGTGTGTGTGTGTGTGTGTGTGTGTGTGTGTGTGTGTGTGTGTGTTTGCATGTCACTAGGTGGTGAAGTTGTTATATTAGCATGGAGCTATGGCATTTTGTGTGTGTATGTGTCTTAGCATACTGCTGAATGTGTTAGCATGGGCTTATGGTCCTGCTCCATGCATAGCTGTGTTAGCACAGCCTGGAGGAGGGGAACAGCCGCAGAGCTGGTGATGGACGACAGCAGATGGTGTTGATACATCAAGTGAATACTAACACGGTAGCACAGACACACACCAACACATACACACACACACATACTAACACACACACACACACACACACGGTGTGCAAACATTAACAAACACGTGTGCAAACACACCAGCGCGCACACACGTGTGGAAACATGCACACTGCAAACACGCAAACATTAACACACAGAAAAGGATGCGTAAAGACATATCGGAGCACACAGGCCTGCTGCCCCGGTTTATAAATCTCCTATACATTTATTGCATTATTTAAAAGGCTGGCACGGAAACAGACCTCCCTGTAGGCAAGTCATCGGTTGGCACTTCTGAAAGGAAAGAGGGCCCAGTCTTGTTTTATTTGAGGGTCATCCGCGACCAGATCACTACCCAAGCAAAAGCTAATCCAGCTAATCTCCACATTCATTAAACCCGACCGCCTAACTCGGAGGGAGAGATCGGGAGGGGAGTACCATATCGTTTGTGATCGGTCTCAAGAAGTGGGGCGAGGCTGAGATGGGCCGACACAAGTGGCCTAATTCCAGTGGCCACCCTGACGTGGAGCGGAGCTCAAGTGGTTTCGTTTCACCACGGCCTTTTGAAGAGTGCACTAGGTGGAGTGGCTGTGACCCAAGTGGTCCCGGAGAACGTGTAAATGTACTCGCTGAAGAGGCCCTCCATGTAAACCCCGACACTGCGGCCCTAGTGGGTCGCCGTCCGGAGGGGTGGGCAGGGAGAAAAGACACAAAGTCCCCCCCTCCCCCCGGGGGGGGATGACTTTGTCTTTTCTCCGGGCTGTGGGGAAGGTGAACCGAGCTGTCGCCGTGGCAACACTCACCTCGTAATGGTTCCGTCGAGAGACCCGGGGGCTGCCTCCTGATTCCTTTAATCGTGGCCCACTGAGAGCCCAGACGGGGGAAAGAGGGACACAGGCTGTAAATAAATCCACCCCAGACTTCGGTGGGTTGGAAATAGGCTACCGTACGGGCAGATCACAGGCCTGGGGAGAGAGGCGGGAAAACGTGGGCCGTCACGATTCCCCCCCCCCCCCCCCCACCCCCCTCCTCGGATGGTGCATGAAGGTCGGTGAAGGTGAGAGGCAGCAGCAGCCAGACGTCACCTTCCAGCCCGTTTAACCCGGGGATGGAACATGACTCACTAGGAGCACAACAACGGAGTAACTGAGTAACTCGGAAACTCTGCCTGATGCAACCTGTGGTCTTATGGGGAGAAATGTATATCCTGCTCTGAGGTGTCTCGTCTTCATTAGAGGACTGATCGGGGTTTTGTAGTAAATGGACTGCATTTATAAAGCGCATTTGTGGTAGAAATTAAGGATTATATTCTATGGTAAACTGTGATTATTATGAGGTCTTTTATATCTAATAGTGGAAAACACACGGTGCCTAGGTGTCTGGGTTTAGAACAGATGGAGCCCCCCTAAAAGGCGCAGGGCTATCTTTGCTGACCATTTGTTGTCTATTTGCTGACCATTCAGGTTAAGATGGATTTATGACTGAATGGAGGCAGACACCTCAAGGAGAAGCTGCTCTGTTTGTGTGTATAAAAAGACGCCGCAGTTTGTGAACGACAGTGACTCTTGAGACCTACTCGGCTGTTATCGTTGTTGTTCTTCTTCACGATAAAGTCTTTTGTCAATTCTTGCTCCGGACCCCTCGTTTTCATTTTACTCTCTCTCTTGAATTAGTCTAAGTGTTTTATATCTCGGTTAATCTTCTACACATTTCTAACCAGCGGCACACATATGCTTAATATTCATACACGCATTCACTCACCGACTGCGGTGTCGGCCTTGCAAGGAGACAGCCAGCTCGTCAGGATCAATCAGGGTGAGGCGTCTTGCTCAGGGACACCTCGACACTAGAAGGAGCCAGGGATCGAACTAGCAACAGATTACCAGCCAGCCCGCTCTACCACCTGAGACACATGCCGCCCCCGTTTTCCCTCCCCAAACCTTTCTTTGATCAACCTAATTATTAATTCTCCTAATTATCTCATCCGTCATGTCCACTTTGAACAGAAAACGCCCTATGTCCGTTGCAAACTATTCGGCTGTAATTGTAATGCTCCGGGTGCCGTTATTATTTGATTATTGAGCCTGACCTTCCCTCGCAGCCGTGTTAATGGTCTTCTCTGTCTCGTTCCCTTTGGGCGTTGAACCAAAGCAAAACTAAAAACCACAGTGTGACTTCAGTGTCAGTCCGTGGGTCTGAGTACAGAGGTAGCCTGGAGCCCGACGATGATACAGAATCCCTGCCCTGGACGGAGAAGCGTGGTCGCGGGAGTGCTGGAGGGACAGGGAGCTCGTCTGCCGTCGCTGACTCCGTGGCGTGAGAAAGATGTCATGACTCATGCGCTGGGCAAAGAGCAGAGAAACACTCCGGGCGAGGCGTAGGCTAATCTCTTAGATTAAGGCTAGATGAATGACCGACAGCAGCTGCAGCCGTACGGTTTGCAGAGGCTGAACCCGCATGACACTGGCACTTCTCCTCCTCCTCCTCACCGGCTCAAGTGAGGAGATGAGAATTGATTCGACAAGAGTTGAATCGTATAGACCTGATGAGGAGATGACCCCCCTCCGTCCAGAACCACAAAAGAACCTCAACAACATTGTTTTTGTCCCGGCCGATCTGAAGCAGTGAAAGTGTCTATCGTTAAGCTCCCATTACCTCATCATTTCCAGGGCTACTGTAACCAATAGCAACCGGACCCAGATCTGATCTGTTCTAGTGTTCCTGTAACCAATAGCGACCAGACCCAGACCTGAACACGGGGCGGCCATCGCAGACGATTCTTATGACATACTATTGTGTGGCGGGTCTGAATTATTCACTCTCCGGACTTTCCAAGAACAACTGCGCCTCTCTCTCGTTTGCCGGGATGTCGAGGAATGATGCGTCGTCACCGCCGATATCTCCACTGAGATGTGCTGTCATGCTTCAAGGCTTTCACCGCCTTGACCAGGGTGTTCTCCTTCCTCCACGTCACGGATGAGTATCCATTTCAAAGTCAAATGAGGAGGACTGGTTAAAGGTAAACCCCGGGTGACGGCGTTCAGAGGGGAGGGTTCGGCCTCCGCTGACGGTCGGCCCAGTCCTGGTTTTACCTCTCTCCCCGCTCCTCCGCGGAGGCTGATACTCCTCCGCAAGCGGAGAGCGTGGCGAGGAAACCGGAGACGCCCCACGGACGAAGCACCCGCCGGTGTCTCTATCCCTTAGCAGACCTGCTGGTGCTGGGGGTGATGGGGTGGGGGTGGGGTGCCCTGGTGTGGACAGGCTGAAAGAGCCCCAGCCGGCAGCCGATTGGTCGCGTTCCGTTTCCGTTGACAACGTTGACCGTTCTAGAATAACCTGTGGCACCTTCTAGAAGAGACGTGTTGAGGGGAAAGGCCGGTCTTTTAAAATGCAGTGATCCTTGCGTATACCTTCACTTGGGTTCTGGTGGCCACTCAGGTGTTTGCAGATCTGAGCTGCGAGCTGTCATTTTGTGAATGGAATCAATCTCAGCTTCTACTGGACTCTGGGTTCGTTTGGATCGAAGGTGGCTGGACCCCTGAGATGTTGTGAGGTGTCCCCTGGAAAAGCTTGAGAACATTTTTAACGCAACATCAACCATCAACCAGTGAAAGTGCCTTTGCTGCAGAAAATATACAAAGCCAAACTTTTTGAACAGAAAACCATTCGAGGACCAAACTTGTGAGGAGCTGAATCTCAAAGAAGCACCTGTGTAGGTCTGCCAGGTGGCCATGCCCTCCTGCTGTGAGCCTCTGAGGAGGGGCTTGTTGCGGCGCTACCGGCAGGTCCCGCGGGCTGAGGCCGACAGAGCCTTCCCCTACCGGGGCCGGGGGTCCACCAACCGATGCCTGGTACATTTCGGTAGGTCAAACATAGCCCCCCCCCAGCACTGAGCTCTGGATCTCCCTGTCCTCCCCCTGCCTTCCCCTTCCTGGTGTTCCTCATGGTACAGGAAGAGGAGGTTTCATCCTTCATCAATAGTCTGGGCAGGGAGTTAAAGATCGCAATTTTATGTCACAGACTAATTATCCTGTTTTATTTTCACCAATATTATATTGAGTGGGGAGGGCTATGCAGAGTCTAGGTGAAATCTGGGCACCTTGGGTTTAAATTTGCACAAACGTGCATCCTGTTCAGTTTAGTCCCAGCTGGGGGAGATTTGATATCCTGTTTAATTTTAAGGCAATATTATATTGAGGAAAATATTAATATATTCTGATTTTCAATATTGATCAATATGTTTTGATTAGAATTATTGACAAATGGTTTGTGGCAGTATAACTTGTCTGGCTTGATTGGCTAGACCCAGTTGTCGTTGTATTTATCACAGCTATAACGGTATCGTGATCGAGAGTAACCCGGTCTGTCAGAACGACAGAAGAAGAAATGCCGGATAAACCGATAAATTGTATAAAAACTCTGTTCTACTTTGAGCATCGAAATGTTTCAAAAATCGATTTAACTAATAAAAATGTCTTTGTTATATTTAAAAAGACCACATTACGGAACAATCTATTGATTTCCTGTAGCACCCCCTACTCACTATGGACTTTCACAAGTTCGTCTCCAGTGAGTCTAATTGACTGTCGCATCGACTATCTCACAAATGGAGTTTGATTTTGGGGAATATGAGCACTGATTAAGGCATTTAGTGCCCTAATCTCTCTGGTGCCTTCTGCTCTCCTGTTGTGCCAACAATAGTTGAATCACTGATCTGAAGCCAATCCAATGGCTAATTAAACGTTCTGTTAGCTTCCAGTCTCAAATGCTTCAAATACGTTTCCCATCAATTTGAATCAGTAACTTCATGTCGGTGAGGATCCCTTCAAACCTCCAGTGACGTTGCTATTTCTTCTTTCTATTTATCACCTCAGCTCCTCTGTGAGTGCACATTGTGGCTCGTGGATCGTAAGTCATCAAAGTGATATCAACGGATCCTTTGTCTGTCTTTCAAAAGACTCGGAAGCCATTTCTTCTGTGAAGATATTCACCCCAAACCGATCCCTATAAACACACTAATATCGAGTGGAAGGCTCAGACAGCCAGCACCGGGCTTATGGGATCCTCCCTTTGTGTTCACGTGTTACCCTGCGGGCTCTTTGTTCCGACTGGAACCCGACTCCCCTGCTCTGAAGTGGATAGGTAAATGGTTCCCCTATTGTGGTTCCTGTTTCCATGCCGTCACTTCCTGGTCCTCTGCCTCATCTGATTACCGCGCAGACCGTCTGATACCCGAAGCTGTCCGCCCGGACCTCGTCTCAGCCGCTACATCTGCCCGGTCAAGATTGAGGGATGCTGGTAGTGGTTGTTGGTCTCAGTGGGACCCCCTGCTGAGTGACTGCAGCCATGAGGTTTAAAAGACAGTGTTCCGAACATTCCGATTGTATTATTAGTATGATGGCAAGTCATTGCAAAGAAAATAATTGTTGACTATTTGTCGTGGGGTTTTGTCTTGGAGACTATAAATAGTGTTATTTTGTCCAATAATAATTAGACCCATCGGTAGTTATCTTTACAAATTGATTTGCAAATGAAAAAGGGATATGGAAAGAATGGGTGACCCGAGAGGATGTAAGGGACGGAGAAAGGATGGATGCTCTACCAGTTTCCTTTGAGCCCATTCTAATCTCATGGCGTTGTCACGTTAAAATTGTACCGGGGGCGAAAATTGTACCGGCCTACTTAGGGCTGGGCGATATGGCCTAAAATAAAAATCCCCGATTTTTTCATAAAAAATCCGATTTCCGATTTAAATCGATTTACATAAAAAAGCATTATGGCAGGCCCTGCCATTGTAAACAGTGTAACCTAACATAAAATGTAAAATATATAAAATATAAAATCAAATATTTCTGTAAACATAAAATATTTCTAATGATAAGAGGACTTCTGATAAAGTGCCAACATAACATTCAAACTTTCAACACTGGTCATAAATATACAGTGTTTTGCAAACGGTAATAATTACCTTAAAGGGAATAGTAACGGGAGAAGAATGAGGAAAAACACACACGCACGCAGCTCTTTCCTTCACTCGTCTGTATTGAATGAGAAAGAGGAGTGCGATCCCCCTACTGGAGCCCCGAGGCATTACCAAAAGATCGACGAATTACCAACAGATCAACGAATTATTAAACCACACAGATATATTTCAAATGAATTATGTTTACCTCAAAATAGATTATACATATATGAATAAATTGTGGTATACAACTTGTCAAACTCGCTGCCATGTTTGTGTATCACTTTGGTAAATGCGCGCTCTGTGCGGGCGGGAGGGCTGAGCCCATTCCAAACTACGGGAGCTGAGAGGGAAGCGTTTGCGGATGTTGAAGAGAAAACCGATTTTCATTTGAACAAGTCGACGTGAGCTACACACTCGAATTAATCGATAAAATCGGTTTATCGCCCAGCCCTAGGCCTACTTCATCGTTTGTTTACATCCTGACAACCTGCCCGGCAACAGACTACGCGATGCAGAAAACATGTTTCCAAACGACGAAATAACATAATACAGATAGCGGATCGCTATCTGTATTATGATAGATAGCGATAACAATTGTTTTTACTTTATATTTGTATTGTATTTAATTGTTTAATCGAAACAATAAAAAAATTTGCCCGCGAAACGGCCAAACGCGTCAAATGACAAATGTTTTGCCCGCGAAACGGGCGATCGCGTCAAATGACGTAGGAAGGTTCTTGAAACATAATACAGATAACGGATCGCTAGATAACACTTGTTTTTACTTTATTTACTAGCTAAATTCGATTAAACAATTCAATACAATACAAATATAAAGTAAAAACAAGTGTTATCTAGCGATCCGTTATCTGTATTATGTTTCAAGAACCTTCCTACGTCATTTGACGCGATCGCCCGTTTCGCGGGCAAAACATTTGTCATTTGACGCGTTCGGCCGTTTCGCGGGCAAATTTTTTTATTGTTTCGATTAAACAATTAAATACAATACAAATATAAAGTAAAAACAATTGTTATCGCTATCTATCATAATACAGATAGCGATCCGCTATCTGTATTATGTTATTTCGTCGTTTGGAAACATGTTTTCTGCATCGCGTAGTCTGTTGCCGGGCAGGTTGTCAGGATGTAAACAAACGATGACGTAGGCCGGTACAATTTTCGCCCCCGGTACAATTTTAACGTGACAGCGTCCAACTCTCCTGTAATCAATCTGATGAAAGCATCTTGTTGTTGTCATGGAGGTGCGACCAGGAAGTGGAGAAGGAGGAGGAGAAGCAGGTGGAGGAGGTGTAAGGAGGAGGAGTAGGAGTTGTTAAGGAGATCTATGAGGCATGACTACCAGCTAATTGCCTGACCTCTTCATCCTCATCTGCATCTCCTCACGTCGTTCTCAGTGCTGTTGTCTTGCGGGGAGACCACATTCACGACGGCTTCTCCTAACCTTGTACACGAGTCTCATAACCATCTCTAAGGGTAGTCCTTGAACAGGTCGGAGAACTGCAATGCACTTGACAACAAAAAACGCCACAGCATCTTAAAATTCCATTCAGATTCAAATCAGTTAATTATCCGTAAACCGCTTAGGATAAAAGCCTCTTCGAAAAAGTATATGAGTAAATAACTCATTTATTTTCCTCACCCATTTCTTCTGCCTCCTTTGAGGGACCAATCACTTGTTCCAGTTGCCTCACTCCCTCCCTCCCTCTCACCTGAACCCTACACCCAATCAGATGTCAGTTGGGGTACCTTTGAGGCTAGCCAGAAAACAAAGCTCAGAGGCGAGGGATTGGCACAGGCCGTGATATGCGCAGAGGTAGAAAAGGAGAGCTTTATACTGTATGCTGCCTACTCTCCACTGACTCTCGGCAGCCTTCTGGTGGCCCTGGATCAGCTGAGGGAATGGTTCTTTGCGGGCGCCCCACGTTTGTCTGTGAGGGATGTGGGGCTTCGGGGTTATCGTTTACTTTCAGTATTCGTTCAAATCCCCCTGGCCCGATAGAGCTGCATGGCTCGGCCGCCAAGATGGCTCCCTCCGTTCTGTTTCAACTCCCAGCGGCGATTTTCGCGTTACGCAACTAAACCAGGAAGTGGAACTTTGGGGGATTATTTTATTCATCAGATCAAACACGGCTTTCCAGTCGAATCCCCGTGTCTCCCGTGTGTGCCGCGATCAGGACGCCGACATTGGCTGAAACGGACGGCTGAGCGGGATGGTGGCGTTCTCCTCCACTCGACCGGCGCCACAGAGCACGTCGCGGGCGAACGGCGCCACAGAGCACGTCTCGGGCCTGGCTCACGACAGCCCACATAAACATCGACGCCGCGTCTCTTTCCATCTTCCCACACATCTCCCCTTTATCAAGGCCTGGAACCACCCCCCCCCTCCCTTCCCAGTGGCGCCATAACAGCCCAGCGCTTTGATCCCGCCGTCGCCATGCAATTTTAATCACCCGTGTAGGAGTTAATGCCTCTTTAATGTATGTTCTCCGCCATGCGTCTCCCCCCCGTCTCATGCAACCCTAAACCACTTGTTGTTTGGGTAATGGCCGTCTGGTCTCCCAAGAGGGGAGTCTGTATATCGCGAGGAGGGGGTTGAGTTCACAAGGATATTTAAACATCCTGGAACGGGGTCATTACTGATTCTGGGCCCGTTAAAGGGTAGCAAGCATCCAGCCCAGATCATTCGTTAAACCAAACGCGGGTTTAGCGAATTACCCGGGCTGGATGATGTTGTCTACCGCAGCTAAATTTACATTTAGCAGACGATTTTATCCAAAGCGACTTACAAAAAGTACATGGTTAGAAGAAAGAGAAACAACAATATATCGCTATACATTTACACATGGGTGATCCCGTGCAGTTTAATCCAAAGTGGGGGAGATTTGAACCATCATTTGATGTGCGAGGTCTGCTTATCTTGTCCCGGCATGTGTAGTGGCGGCCATCCAGGGAGCCGACTCCTCCTATTGTGACGAGCGCAGCGTGAGAGCGGCGGTGGTGGTACCATTTAGCCTCTGGAATCCAGGATAAAAGGCCAGATGGATGGCGGATTGCTATCTGTCTCCTGTTCTCTCTCGGTCTCTGTCGCGCTCTTTCGTTCTCCCGTTCTCCCTCTGTCATTCTCTCTCGTCTGTCTATCGTTCTCTCTCTCGCTCTCTCTCCTTCTCGTTCTCTCTCGTTCTTGTTCTCTATCTCTCGTTCTCTCTGTCTCTGTCCCTGTCTGAAGGTGCACCACATCTGCCCCTTAATTAGGTTCAGACGTGCTGAAGCTAATTAAGTCTTTAAACCCGGGGCTGGCGGTTTCTTACACCTGGGGCGCATTTATTCTGAAGCCGTTCAGAGATTCCAAAATCAATGTCATCTGAGGCACTCTCAATCGGCCAATAGCTGCCCTTTATCCATATACGGTGGTGCATCCCATACCGCGGCGGTCCCCTCGTGTGATTGGCTGTTGGAGGTCAGGGGGCGGTCCTGCGGCTGCTGCCCTCTAACGTCTCCCCATACGGTCATGGGTCGTTAAGGGGGAGGGATAAATCAGGTCTCTCACCGGCGTGGCGCCCCTGGGCTTAACATGGCACCAGGTAATTGCGGCCGCTGTAATGAGAGACGAAAAGCGGGAAGAGGTTAGCGCCGCGACCGCACTGCTGTTAGCACGCTTAATGATATTATTAATATCCGAGAGGAGGGAGGGAGGGGAGGGAGATGGAGGGAGAGAGGAACATGAAGGCAGCGTAAGAGCTTTCGTATCGAAAAACTGTTGAACCGTGGACGATGGGAGTCGAACCGGGTGCATATTCCGGCTGGGAATCGAACAGCCTGACCGATACGCTACGGCGCCAACGCATCACCTCCACCCGGGGTCCCTGAGGAACGGAAGGAACATTATGTCTCCCGTGTTCCTGTTCCTTGACTTCCTCATCAGTCTGTCATCGCTGGAGCACTGACTCTGGCAATTATTCCTTCAATTAATAGAGATGAGGATCGGAAAGCGTTTTTTTTTTTTTTTTTTTGGGGAATAGTCGGGTTTAATGGAATGTGTCCGCTTGTCTCCCTGGCTGTCTGTGTGACAGTAGTGCATCGATATTTGCTGGCTGGTGGCTCAACCTTTGCGCCTGAATGTCTGCCCGCCTGTCCGTCTCCTTGCCTGCCTGTCTGTCCGTCTCTGCCTATCTGTCTGTCTGTTGGCCGGCCTGTCCGTCTGTCTGTCTGCCCATATGTCTGTCTCTCTGTGGTCTTGTGCACCAGTCCATCCGTCTCGGGGCCACAGTAGAGTGTGTTAAGCTAACTACCGTGGCTCCATCGATTCTGTCAGCTAGCCGGAGATCCTGGGTGACCTTTAACCCTGGCTGGCTGCTTCCTCTAACAGAATGAAAGTCTCATGGAAGATAGGCCGATCCGCTGGGAATAGGGGGGGGGGAGGGCTTGCAGCTAGGTCATCCACCCACGCACACACTGAAAGCATGTACGCACACACTCATACACTGACAGCATGTATTCACACACACACACACACACTGACGGCATGTACCCGCACGCACACTAGCACACGCACGCACACAAGCACACCGACAGCATGTATGTACCAACACACACACTGACTGCATGTATTCACACACACACACACACACACTGACGGCATAACACACGAGCACGCACATGCGAAAGCACACACGCACACACTGACATCATTTATTTACTAACACACATACTGACACTGACAATATGTACACACACGCCCACACACACTGACTGCATGAACGCACTCACACTGACAGCATTTACACACACACACACAGACAGAAAGACAGACACTGACTGCAAGTACTCACTGTCTCTGCCTGCATGGGAAACCAGACCTGTGGTAGTCCAACACACTCTTTTAATTAGAAGATGAAATGTACGTTTGAATCCTACGGGAAAGAAGTATTGATTGTCCGAGGAGCAGAGAACTTGTGCACTGGCCTTGGTATAATTGATCGATGTTCATTGAGCATGAAGGGTGGTCAGGGAATTCATCTTCCAGGCCTGGGGTTGCCGGTTCAAACCGTGTGGTACAGTCCCGATCTTAAACCCCTATGTGTCCTGCTGAAAGCCATATGGCTAGTAAGTAGTTAACTAGCATGCACTGCACCAGATGAGTGTGGAGTCGGGATTTGAACCTGCAACTCGGATAATGTCATCTAATCATGTGAATGTCTCAAAGAGCCCTTCCCGTCTCAGCTGGTGGTGCGGGTGCGCTGGGTTATTACCTGATGTGCACAGCGGGGTGGAGCCTCTCTGATGACCTGTGTGTGTGTGTCTGTCTGTTTCAGGAGTGTGTGGGTGCTGCGGGCCCCTGAGGCCCCGCTACAAGCGCCTGGTAGACAACATCTTCCCAGAAGACCCCAAAGTAAGTAACCACTGGTGAACCCCTGTTAAGAGCCACGTCTGTTTGTAGCCCCATGTGTGGGGCTGGGACTGGGTGGTCCAGGACCTGATCCACAGAACCAATCCAACGTCCAAAGTCATACATGGAAAGGCACACTCTTGGAAGAAAAGATTTGAGTGATGTACCAAATACGTTTATGAGTAAATACTAACAGTATTGAGTATAGTAGCGTGTGTGTCTTTTATATTCATAAGCGACGATAACTTAAATAATGATCATGATACGCATGCTAGTATGCTACACATGCTTTACGGTTACACGTGACCGCTACAGTTTGTGTTGCCATGTTTTGCTCAATCATGCATCAGAATCATAACAAGCGCGTTCTTTTTGTTCGTTTCTCTTTGTGAACAGCTCCTTAATGAGCTGTCAATGGTGCTGAGCGACAAAACCTTCATTCTACAAAACCATGATTGGATTTTCAGTATCAAGATACACACAAAGATGTTGTTGTGGGGAAGCATATTTATAATTATATATATATATATATAGAGAGAGATATTAGCTGTGGCGTTAAGATAATTGGACTGTCATACTGGTCCCTGAAGCCTTAACGAGCTGAGGGATCTCGGATCATTAACATCGACATCACATTAACAACACATAACTCCCCCCCCCCCCCCCCCCCCCACACACACACAACCACGTACCGTCAGCCTTCCAAACGACCTCCGCTAATGACCTTGCTAAGTGCTAGCGTCGCGCAGCGTAGCAAAGAGACTCCTCTCCCGCCCTCCCCTCCCTCACACCCCTCAGTGTTGAGGTGAGTGCGTGAGGGAGATGTGTGCGTGAGGGAGATGTGTGCGTGAGGGAGGTGTGTGCGTGAGGGAGGTGGCTGTGTGAGCAGTGCACTACAGACAGGGTTGCCAGGTTGGGCCCGATTTCCCTGCCCAATCTGGCAACACTGACGCACCTGTCTGATGGATCTCAGCGGTAGGTTCTGGTGGGGGGGTGGAGGGGGTCCCTTGCTGTCAGCCGGCAGGTGGAGAGGGACACGGTTCCGCTCGGCTGATCATGAGCTTGTCCATTTAATTATTACCAGTCTAGAGCTCAGCAGAGCTCTGTCTCTGGGGGGGGGGTTCCATCTTCCTCCCTCTGACGAGACGGCAGCCCTGCTTTCAAACACCCGCGCTTGTCTCTTGGAATTGTGTGTTTCGATTGCCCCGAAACACGGTGTTCAATGGCTTTAAATCTTTAAGAAACAGTGGGGGTTTTATTTTGATTGGGAATTTTTTTTAAAGAATGATTGACAGTTGACTGTGTGAACAGGATCAGATATAGCTGGGGCTGGAATCAAACGGCATTCCTAAGTGAGCATGTAATCAAATCGAAATGCTAATTACATTTTGAGGCCAAAATTAAATGTATGTATTAAAGTTACGCCTGGAACTTTGAATGCTTCCGAACCGAAGTCCTTGGTGTGTGTGTGTGTGTGTGTGTGTGTGTGTGTGTGTGTGTGTGTGTGTGTGTGTGTGTGTGTGTGTGTGTGTGTGTGTGTGTGTGTGTGTGTGTGTGTGTGTGTGTGTGTGATAAGATGTTCGGCGCTGTGTTTAAGGGGAGAACTGATTTCATGAGCATTATTCAGCACCAAGCCTCATAATGTGCACATTGTGGGCCGATGAAATAAATCGAATAAGTAGAGCTAAAGTTAATTAACAGAATTCATCACACTGCTATAATAACTGGAATAGGAACAGTCACACGAGTTAATGGGACGCAGTGTGTGTTGGATTAAGTTGATGTCAAGATATGTTCAGTAATGAGCTAATTCTTCAGTTCTTTGAAGCAAGTCAAATAAAGTGATATCACATGTGACCTGGTTGCGAGGGCCAGTGTCAACCAACTGGTGGACACACCGCTGCAGACAGTAAGAGAGAGTGACGTAAAGACCGAGATGGATAGTCAGAAAGAAAAGCGACATTGGGAGGGAGATGGAGGCGGTAAGAGAAAGCGTGACATTAAGAGTGAGATGGAGGCAGTAAGAGTGACATTAAGAGTGAGATGGAGGCAGTAAGAGAATGACATTAAGAGTGAGATGCAGATAGTAAGAGAGTGACATTATGCGTGAGATGGAGACCGTAAGAGTGATATTAGGATTGAGATCGAGACGGTAAGAGAGAGATTGACCTTAGGAGTGAGATGGATACAGTAAGAGGGAGAGTGAAATTAAGGGTGAGATGGAGACAGTAAGAGAGAGGGTGACATTAGGATTGAGATGGAGCTGGAAAGAGAGAGGGTGACATTAGGAGTGAGATGGTGATGGTTAGAGAGAGGGTGACATTAGTAGTGAGCAAGAGAGAGCGACATGGAGAGACAGAGAGAGCCAATAACAGAAATAAAGAGACAGAGGGATGGGGAATGACAGAAGATGAGCAGAGTGGGAGTCAAAGACAGATGGACAAAGATGGAACAAAAACAGGTTACAGCTGGAGATATGTTGGCTGAGACAGCAAGGCAAATACTTCAGGGGATACTGAGAGAGAGATGGAGACAGGAGCAGAGAGAATGAGAGAGAGGAGAAGACACAGAGCTACAGAGAGCGAGGGGCAGAGACACCCGTAGAGAGAGACAGACCTAAATGTGGAGAGAGACGGAGCGACACAAGCGCACACTTTTAGGGGCAGCAGATGGAGCGATAGAATTAGAAAGAGAGGCTGAGGGAGGGGGAGAGGCTGTGGGAGGGGGAGATGGGGAGAGCAGATCTAGGGATAGAATTAGACAGATAGAGGCCAAGGGAGGGAGAGAGGGAGGGGGAAGGAAAGGGGTGATGGAAAGAGTTGGAGGCAGATAGAAACTGAGTCAGAGGAAGATGGGAACAAAGTGAGAGGAAGATGGAGAGAAACAGAGTTAGAGGAAGTTAGAGAGAAACAGTTAGAGGAAGATAGAGAGAAACAGAGTTGGAGGAAGATAGAGAGAAACAGTTAGAGGAAGATGGAGAGAAACAGAGTTAGAGGAAGATAGAGAGAAACAGAGTTGGAGGAAGATAGAGAGAAACAGAGTTGGAGGAAGATAGAGAGAAACAGAGTGAGAGGAAGATAGAGAGAAACAGAGTGAGAGGAAGATGGAGAGAAACAGAGTGAGAGGAAGATGGAGAGAAACAGAGTGAGAGGAAGATGGAGAGAAACAGAGTTAGAGGAAGATGGAGAGAAACAGAGTGAGAGGAAGATGGAGAGAAACAGAGTGAGAGGAAGATGGAGAGAAACAGAGTTAGAGGAAGATAGAGAGAAACAGTGAGAGGAAGATGGAGAGAAACAGTTAGAGGAAGATGGAGAGAAACAGTTAGAGGAAGATAGAGAGAAACGGAGTTAGAGGCAGATAGAGAGAAACATAGTTAGAGGAAGATAGAGAGAAACAGAGTTAGAGGAAGATAGAGAGAAACAGTTAGAGGAAGATAGAGAGAAACAGTTAGAGGAAGATAGAGAGAAACAGAGTGAGAGGAAGATGGAGAGAAACGGAGTTAGAGGAAGATGGAGAGAAACAGAGTTAGAGGAAGATAGAGAGAAACAGTTAGAGGAAGATGGAGAGAAACAGTTAGAGGAAGATAGAGAGAAACAGAGTTAGAGGAAGATAGAGAGAAACAGTTAGAGGAAGATAGAGAGAAACATAGTTAGAGGAAGATAGAGAGAAACAGAGTGAGAGGAAGATGGAGAGAAACAGAGTGAGAGGAAGATGGAGAGAAACAGAGTTAGAGGAAGATGGAGAGAAACAGAGTTGGAGGAAGATAGAGAGAAACATAGTTAGAGGAAGATAGAGAGAAACAGAGTTAGAGGAAGATAGAGAGAAACAGAGTTGGAGGAAGATAGAGAGAAACAGTTAGAGGAAGATGGAGAGAAACAGTTGGAGGAAGATAGAGAGAAACAGAGTTAGAGGAAGATAGAGAGAAACAGTTAGAGGAAGATAGAGAGAAACATAGTTAGAGGAAGATAGAGAGAAACAGAGTGAGAGGAAGATGGAGAGAAACAGAGTGAGAGGAAGATAGAGAGAAACAGAGTTAGAGGCAGATAGAAACAGAGAGAGTTGGAGGCAGATTGATGGAAACCGAGTTGGAGGCGGAGGGAACCGGCGAGAGAGGCAGGTAGTGCTCGAAGCGGAGGCCGCAGCGAGGTGACCTCTGACCCACGTGTCCCCAACAGGACGGGTTGAGTAAGTCGGACATGGAGAAGCTGACCTTCTACGCCGTTTCGGCGCCGGAGAAGCTGGACCGCATCGGGGCCTACCTGGCAGAGAGGCTGAGCCGGGACGTGGTCCGGCACCGCTACGGGTGAGCTGACCTCTGACCCCTCCTGACACAGTGCCGCCCTGCACACAGTACTAACATAGAACTGAAACACACAGTACTGGCATAGTACCGCCCTGCACACAGTACTAACATAGAACTGAAACACACAGTACTGGCATAGTACCGCCCTGCAAACAGTGCTAACATAGAACTGAAACACACAGTACTGGCATAGTACCGCCCTGCACACAGTACTAACATAGAACTGAAACACACAGTACTGGCATAGTACCACCCTGCACACAGTACTAACATAGAACTGAAACACACAGTACTGGCATAGTACCGCCCTGCAAACAGTGCTAACATAGAACTGAAACACACAGTACTGGCATAGTACCGCCCTGCACACAGTACTAACATAGAACTGAAACACACAGTACTGGCATAGTACCGCCCTGCACACAGTACTAACATAGAACTGAAACACACAGTACTGGCATAGTACCGCCCTGCACACAGTGCTAAAAACTGAAAAAAAGTACTGGCATAGTAACACAGTACTAACATAGTACTGAAACGCATAATACTGGCATAGTACCACAGTACTAATATGGTACCTACAGTACTCGCATAGTACATACTGAAACGCATAATACTGGCATAGTACTAGAGTACTAATATGGTACCTACAGTACTCACATAGTACATACTGAAACGCATAGTACCACAGTACTAATATGGTACCCACCTACAGTACTCGCATAGTACCTACTGAAACACATAGTACCACAGCAGGAACATAGTAAATACTGAACGTTTCTGAAACACATAGTACTGGCATAGTACCACAGTACTACCATAGTGCCAGAGAACTAACATGGTACTTACCTACAGTACATGTAGTACTCCCATAGTACCCCGGTACTGCCGCAGTACCACTAACACGGTACAGGACGACGTGGAGTCTGACTGGTTGAGGGGGCTCTTGTTGTTTTGGGGGAGACTTCTGGTGTTGGGGGGCAGAACAGGCATGGTGGACCACGGGACTAAAACCGTAAGATGGAAACGAGGAGCGGCGTCTCTTGAATGGACGGACTCCAGGGAACCCACAATCAATACTGGCAAGAAATGATGGATGTTTTATTAATCAGGGGAGAGAGAGGGAGAGGGAGGGAGAGGGAGAGGGAGAGAGAGAGAGAGAGAGGTCTCTCTGAGCGATGTCTCCCCCTGTTCAATGTCAGTGTCCCTCGCCCCCACACAGGCCAGCATACAGTCAGTCCACTCTTACCCATGTTTATGACCAGTTCACCATGATGAGAACCAGTTAGCAGAGCTAACCTGAGCCTGTGCTCCCTGAGACTGACCCCCCCCTCCGTCTCCAGGAACGTGGTGATCGCCATGGAGGCCCTGGACCAGCTGCTGATGGCTTGCCACTCCCAGAGCATCAAGCCCTTCGTGGAGAGCTTCCTCCACATGGTGGCAAAGCTGCTGGAGTCCCGGGAGCCAGACCTGCAGGTCCTAGGCACCAACTCAGTACGTACCGCTCCCTCTTTCCATACTGCTACATACTGCTACATACCAACTCAGTACGTACCCTCCCTCTATCCATACTGCTACATACTGCTACATACCAACTCAGTACGTACCCCCCCTCCCTCTATCCATACTGCTACATACTGCTACATACCAACTCAGTACGTACCCCCCCTCCCTCTATCCATACTGCTACATACTGCTACATACCAACTCAGTACGTAGCCCTCCCTCTATCCATACTGCTACATACTGCTACATACCAACTCAGTACGTACCCCCTCCCTCTATCCATACTGCTACATACTGCTACATACCAACTCAGTACGTACCGCTCCCTCTATCCATACTGCTACATACTGCTACATACCAACTCAGTACGTACCCCCCCTCTATCCATACTGCTACATACTGCTACATACCAACTCAGTACGTACCCCCCCTCCCTCTATCCATACTGCTACATACTGCTACATACCAACTCAGTACGTACCCCTCCCTCTATCTATACTGCTACATACTGCTACATACCAACTCAGTACTTACCCCTCCCTCTATCCATACTGCTACATACTGCTACATACCAACTCAGTACGTACCCCCCCTCCCTCTATCCATACTGCTACATACTGCTACATACTGCTACATACCAACTCAGTACGTACCCCCTCCTTATACCTATATATATATTAATACTTACTACTACCCAGCAACTCAGTATGTTCCCCTCCTTATACCTATATTGCCACATACTAATGCATACTACCGCATACTATTACATACTGGTTGATGGGGTTGGGAGGGTGTAAAAGGTGGTGGAGGATGTGGATTAGTGGTGCATGGGGTTGGGAGGGTGTAGAAGGTGGTGGAGGATGTGGATTAGTGGTGCATGGGGTTGGGAGGGTGTAGAAGGTGGTGGAGGATGTGGATTAGTGGTGCATGGGGTTGGGAGGGTGTAGAAGGTGGTGGAGGATGTGGATTAGTGGTGCATGGGGTTGGGAGGGAGTAGAAGGTGGTGGCGGAGGAGGTGGTTCATGGGTTTGGGAGACAGCGGGGGATTAGTGTGTTGTTCTTAGACCTATCCTGACTTTAGGAGGAGTTTACAGCCTGGCTGAGGAAGGTGCGTGTGCATGCGTGCGCGCGTGTGTGTGTGTGTGTGTGCGTGTGCGTGCGTGCGTAGGTGTGTATTGTGATGATGAAGTGTTCTTCATGAGTTGGAGTCGGCCGCGCTAAACGGGAGCATTCAGGGCTCCTCCCAGCGAGGCTGTGGTCCTGAACGACCTGGGTCTTCACGGGGCGAAACCAGCCAGGGGAAACATGTTGTTAATGCTATTCACATGTTGTATTATCAACATGTGAGTAGGCAATACGTATATGAAGTGAAAATAACGTCTAAAGCACCCTATGATTGGAAAGAAGCTAAACTACCAACTCGTCTCGTTCTCTTCTCGTCTGTGAACCGAGTCGCTGACGCAAACGATCAAACATCTGAGACGGAGAGAGGCGAGTTACGACTCCGCCGTCGGACTGAGCGCGTCACGGCCTCGAGTGTGACCCCCCCCCACGCTGCCGTGTCCCCCTCTGTGATTGGCTGGCGCGGGTCGTGAGGTGAGGGCGCCTGTCGATCGGCCGGCCCCCCCCTCGGCACCTCCCTTTGATCCGCGGCGCTCCCCCCCCTGCCGTTGCGTGGAGCAGAGATTGACCCCTCGGGCGCGGTGCAGTGTTTACCGTCTCGGGGTGAATGCACACACACACGTCGCGCTGACTCTCTCCGTCTTCACCTCCCTTGCTCCAGCTGGTTTGTTTACAAGATGGCCGTCCGGATAAGCGCTCTCCCCTCCCGGTGTGGGTCGTCCTTGGAGAAGGTCGAGCTAGTTCCTTGCGAATGGGGGCTAGCAGCTAGCAGTAGTGGCTAGCTGGCGTGCTATCCTACTAGCTTATTTGAATAGACAAACCTCCTCCTCCTCCTCTTTAGTGTCCTACTCCTCTTTAGTGTCCTACTCCTCCTCTAATGTTTCCTACTCCTCCTCTAATGTCTCCTACTCCTCCTCTAATGTCTCCTACTCCTCCTCTAATGTCTCTCACTCCTCTATGATACATCTCCCTCTCCTTTAATTGGGCTTTCAGAAAAGCTCCCCAGGGAGGTGATGTGAGACACACACACACACACACACACACACACACACACACACACACACACACACACACACACACACACACACACACACACACACACACACACACACACACACACGGAGCCTGGTCGCTAGAAGGCATCTGTGACATATGAAGGCCATTTCCCCGCCACTCGGCCTTATTTGCATGATTAGATCGGAGCTCAAACAATCCGTCCTCCTTCTTGTCTGGACTGGTCCATCCTGCAGGCCAGGATGTTTCTCCTCTGCTCCTCTTTGTCCACTCTCTTCTGTTCGGTCAAAGTCACCTTGAGGTCCCCCAAAAACGCTCTGATGGCGGGCTGTGAACCGACGTTGATCTGGGCCCACGCCGTCCCCCTCTTCCTCTCCCTCTTCCTCTGATGCCGAGTTCTCCTCTCCCCTCTCCTGTCGGGTTCTCCTCTCCCCTCTCCTGACGGGTTCTCCTCTCCCCTCTCCTGTCGGGTTCTCCTCTCCCCTCTCCTGTCGGGTTCTCCTCTCCCCTCTCCTGTCGGGTTCTCCTCTCCCCTCCTGTCGGGTTCTCCTCTCCCCTCCTGACGGGTTCTCCTCTCCCCTCCTGACGGGTTCTCCTCTCCTGACGGGTTCTCCTCTCCCCTCTCCTGTCGGGCTCCCCTCGCCCCTCTCCTGACGGGTTCTCCTCTCCCCTCCTGACGGGTTCTCCTCTCCCCTCTCCTGTCGGGCTCCCCTCGCCCCTCTCCTGACGGGTTCCCCTCTCCCCTCCTGACGGGTTCTCCTCTCCCCTCTCCTGACGGGTTCTCCTCTCCCCTCTCCTGACGGGTTCTCCTCTCCCCTCTCCTGTCGGGTTCTCCTCTCCTGTCGGGTTCTCCTCCCCTCTCCTGTCGGGTTCCCCTCACCTCTCCTGTCGGGTTCCCCTCACCTCTCCTCTCTCACCTTGAGGTCCCCCAAAAACGCTCTGATGGCGGGCTGTGAACCGACGTTGATCTGGGCCCACGCCGTCCCCCTCTTCCTCTCCCTCTTCCTCTGATGCCGAGTTCTCCTCTCCCCTCTCCTGTCGGGTTCTCCTCTCCCCTCTCCTGACGGGTTCTCCTCTCCCCTCTCCTGTCGGGTTCTCCTCTCCCCTCTCCTGTCGGGTTCTCCTCTCCCCTCTCCTGTCGGGTTCTCCTCTCCCCTCCTGTCGGGTTCTCCTCTCCCCTCCTGACGGGTTCTCCTCTCCTGACGGGTTCTCCTCTCCCCTCTCCTGTCGGGCTCCCCTCGCCCCTCTCCTGACGGGTTCTCCTCTCCCCTCCTGACGGGTTCTCCTCTCCCCTCTCCTGTCGGGCTCCCCTCGCCCCTCTCCTGACGGGTTCCCCTCTCCCCTCCTGACGGGTTCTCCTCTCCCCTCTCCTGACGGGTTCTCCTCTCCCCTCTCCTGACGGGTTCTCCTCTCCCCTCTCCTGTCGGGTTCTCCTCTCCTGTCGGGTTCTCCTCCCCTCTCCTGTCGGGTTCCCCTCACCTCTCCTGTCGGGTTCCCCTCACCTCTCCTCTCGGGTTCTCCTCACCTCTCCTGTCGGGTTCTCCTCTCCCCTCTTCTGTCGGGTTCTCCTCTCCTGTCGGGTTCTCCTCTCTCCTCTCCCCTCTCCTGTTGGGTTCTCCTCTCCCCTCTCCTGTCGGGTTCTCCTCGCTCGCGTCTGTTTGGCGTGCCCGTCTCCGTGACCCCCGTGAGACGCCGTGCGCGTTGGGGGGGCTTGGAGGGGACCGCAGGCTAAACGTTTCTCGCCGTCGGACGACAAAAGCGGGGCTGTGGGTCCGGGGCGGCCTTTGTGGGGGCTTCCATTAGGGAGGGGGGGGGGGGGTGAGGTCTATTTCCAGCACCGCCGCCGCCGCCGCCACTAGCTAGCTGATGTCTCCTCTGAGTGTATGCTGCATTCAGCGTTTGACACCGGTGCTTTATGCCCGCGCTAATTAAAACCCGGGCCGTTAAGCTGTTTAAATCTGAATGCTGGGGGTGGGGAGAATTAACATGACGAATGGTTATCAGCTCTGCGCACACAGACACACACACACAGACAGACATGCACACACACAGACAGATGGACACAGACAGACACATACAGACACACACACAGACCCACACAGACACACACACACACACACAAACCAGTTGGTCTGAGCTCCATGAAAACATTTCAATCCCTGCCTTCCGATGCAGAGGTGCAGGGAAAGGACAGGAAATGATGTCGTACTGCAACATATTCAAATTGCTTGGTTGGATTTTAGTTTTAATCCAATCATCCACGGTGAAACGGTCACAGAAGCCCTCTCGGCCGTTTTTAAAGAGCTCACCAGGCTAACTGGGGTCTGGGGATGGAGGATGCTAGTGTGAGAGCATTAGCATACCAACCAGGTCGGCCGCCCCCATCAATTGGAGTGCGTCTCTCTCGTCCTCCCACAGTTTGTGAAGTTCGCCAACATCGAGGAGGACACGCCCTCGTACCACCGGCGGTACGACTTCTTCGTGTCCCAGTTCAGCGCCATGTGCCACTCCATGCACGAGGAGCCCGAGACACGCTCCAGGTACGCACGCACACGCACACGCACACGCATGCACATGCACTCCCTCCACACCACAGCCCGGCCTTGGGGGATCATTCCCTCTCTCCTCATTGGTCAGGGCTAACGACGCGAGCTACCCGTATTCATGTGGTTTGTAGTTGATGAGTTAATTAGTAGTTCATTAGTTTGGAGATGAACTGCTATTGGTTTGGATGTAATGGAGCAGGGAGGAGCATCTGGCTCCTGTACGGATGGGACATTGGTTTTTCGTCAGTCAGTCTGTCTCTCTCTCCCTGTCTGTCTCTCTCTCAGTCTGTCTGTCTCTGTCTCTCAATCTGTCTGTCCCTCTACCTGTCTCTCTCTCTTTACCTGGTTGTCTCTCTCGACCTGTCTGTCCCTCTGTTCGTCGCTGTCATTCTACATGTCTGTCACTCTCTACCTGTCTGTCTGTCTGTCTGTCTCTCCCTTTCGGTCTTTCTCTCGACCAGTCTCTCTCTCTCCCTGTCTGTCTGTCTCCCTGTCTGGTTCTCTCCCGGTCTCTCTCTCTCTCTCTCTCCCTGTTTGTCTCTCTCCTTGTCTGCTTCTCTCCTGGTCTCTCTCTCTCTCCCTGTCTGTCTGTCTCCCTGCCTGCTTCTCTCCCGGTCTCTCTCTCTCTCTCTCTCCCTGTCTGTCTGTCTCCCTGCCTGCTTCTCTCCCGGTCTCTCTCTCTCTCTCTGTCTGTCTGTCTGTCTGTCTGTCTGTCTGTCTGTCTGTCTGTCTGTCTGTCTGTCTGTCTGTCTGTCTGTCTCTCTCTCCCTTTCGGTCTTTCTCTCGACCAGTCTCTCTCTCTCCCTGTCTGTCTGTCTGTCTCCCTGTCTGGTTCTCTCCCGGTCTCTCTCTCTCCCTGTCTGTCTCTCTCCCTGTCTGCTTCTCTCCCGGTCTCTCTCTCTCTCTCTCTCCCTGTCTGTCTCTCTCCCTGCCTGCTTCTCTCCCGGTCTCTCTCTCTCTCTCTCTCCCTGTCTGTCTGTCTCCCTGCCTGCTTCTCTCCCGGTCTCTCTCTCTCTCTCTCTCCCTGTCTGTCTGTCTCCCTGTCTGCTTCTCTCCCGGTCTCTCGCTCTCTCTCCCTGTCTGTCTGTAGGATCTGGGTGGCGGGATACACGGGGCCTGAAGGGCGTGGTGAGGGAGCCTAAACCTGTCTCTCTCTCTCTCTCTCTGTCTGTCTGTAGGATCCGGGTGGCGGGTATCAGAGGCCTGCAGGGCGTGGTGAGGAAGACGGTGAACGACGAGCTGCAGGCCATCATCTGGGAGCCGCAGCACATGGACAAGCTGATCCCCTCCATGCTGTTCAACATGCAGGACGCCCAGGACCTCGACAGGTAGCCCACATGGTCCCTCTTCTCCTTACCCAAATCACGAACTTGAGTATAGGCCGATATGGAGTGTATATACTGATACAGCACCTAGCATTTTAACTACTAATAGCACTTAGGGCTAGTTCTTATTGAAGGGGTTCTCTTACGACGACGGCAATGTACAGTCGGTTCACTTGCTGCCAAAACCAGATAATTTACACTTAAAATCTATTATTATTATAATACTTTTGTGTCCTTCAAGTTAAGCGTGAGCATCCATGTTTTTCCAACGAGGTAGCTCGAACGCACGCAGGTCGGAGACGACGTGTTTCCTGTTCCGACTTTCAACCTCAAGTTGAGTGTTTGACGCTCTCTGCCTGTCTAGTAAAATGGCGTCCTGTGTAGGTATCGGATCTGCGCAGAGACTTGCATACTCCCTGATACCCGTTACTACAGTGTCTGAGGTATTTTCGGACACTGGTATCGGAATCGGAGCAACTCTATACGACGCCCCTTTCTCTCTGTCTGTCTGCTCGTCCCCGCCTCTGTCCCCTCTGCCTGGCTCCAGAGCCCCTATTCAGGCGGCGGTCTGATCGAGCGGCTCCACATACGGCCACACTGAACACGTTACGCGCCAGACCCGCCGCTTGATCATTGTGTGTCACAAAAATGGTTCAACGCGCCTACGCGGCTAGATGAGCCCGCCCAAAACTTATTTTCCCCCGCTACTTTTCTTTTGCTCCACAAACATGGCTGTGATCACCACCATCGCTGCGCTGTATTTGTCGTGGGAGTTCGAGGAGAGTAGGAAACCCAAACGCTGTCGTGTTTGGGTACATCCTCCGTAGGCGCTCACAGCTGGGTGAGTTCAACCACCTCCTCCGGGAACTCCGCCTGGACGACGGCCGGTTCCAGACGTATTTTCGGTTGACCGGGGGCCATGTTCGATGACCTGCTAGCCCGGGTTGGTGCCAGGGTCTCCCGTCAGGCTCAAGCTCAACGCTGCTTGGCCATCGCGGCTAAGCGTCGCGCGTAGGAACGTAAAAAGGCGCGTTATTGAGGTGCGTAAAACGCGTGTAACGCGTCTACGCGCCTAAACCAATGGTTCCCTATGCAAAAATTGTGATTTTCTAAGCCTCTAACGCGCGTAATGCGGTCGGCGCTGCCGTGCCTTAACGCCTTGATGTAGCGTCTCGTCAGGACCCGTCTGAGCGTGTGCCAGACAGATGGCGCTTCCTGTGGCTGTCATGGCGACGGTCCGACTTCCTGTTGCCGAGCAAACAAATACGCACGCACACACACATGCACCCACGTGCACGCTTGCGCAAATGCACGAGCACAAACACAGCCCGGAGCCCAGAATATATCTTTAATCCTTTCTTTTTTTGAATAAACCCCAGCCTCCGTCACACTGTCGCAGCCTTTTTTCTCTGTACGTCTGTCTCGCTCTCGCTCTGTCTGTCTGTCTGTCTGTCTGTCTGTCTGTCTGTCTGTCTGTCTGACTGACTGACTGACTGACTGACTGACTGACTGACTGACTGACTGACTGACTGACTGACTGACTGACTGACTGACTGACTGACGCTTGTCTGACTGACTTTCGCTGTTTGTCTGTCCAGGTCTATCCCTCTCCTCACTTTGTCTGTCTGTGTCACACACACACACACACACACACACACACACACACACACACACACACACACACACACACACACACACACACACACACACACACACACACACACACACACACACACACACACACACACACACACACACACACACACACACACACACACACACACACACACACACACACACACACACACACACACACACACACACACACACACACACACACACACACACACACACGTTTCCCTACCTCCTAATCCCAGTCCTGTAGCTTTCTTTCTTTTGGGCTTTGTTTGTCAGTTTATTTCTCATCTTGCCCGCACCTCATTCCTCACGCCCAGATTCTCTGCCATGGTCTGGTTCTCCCCCTTAGATCCTCCCAGATCCCCTTAGATCCTCCCACATCATCCTAGGTTCCCCAAGATCCCCTCGGTCCCCCCGGCTCCCCAGCCCCAGGTACCTGAGACGGGGCGCCCAACCCTGGTGTCTCACCCCAGGAGGGCTCCCTGGGGAACGGAGGGGGTGAGAGGTGGGGGTGCTGGGTGGATGCTCTTCTCCTGCATGCGTCACTCTCTGCTCTCCTCCCGCTCCTCCTACTTTCCCTTCTCTTTGAGGACTCGCCTCTTCCTCTGCGTTCTCCTCCCCTCCCATCATCCATCATTCCTTTATTAATTCCTCCTCCAACCCCCCTCCCCCTCCCCACCTTATCCTCCAAGTAGTTTCCATGTCAACACACATCTATTTTTAGAGCCACCCCCAAATCCCCACCCATCCCAGCCCCCCCTCTGACTTCAATGTCTCTGTACCTAGAACTCTGCCTCCATCCTCAGCCTCCCCAGCCTCCACCCTCAGCCTTCACCCTCAGCCTCCACCCTCATCATCCTCAGCCTCCACCCTCAGCCTTCTCAGCCTCCACCTTCTGCCTCCTCAGCCTCCACCCTCCGCCTCTACCCTCAGCTTCCTTCCGCCTCCCCAGCCTCCATCCTCAGCCTCCACCCTCTGCCTCCTCAGCCTCCACCCTCCGCCTCTACCCTCAGCTTCCTTCCGCCTCCTCAGCCTCCACCCTCAGCTTCCTCAGCCTCCACCCTCTGCCTCCCCAGCCTCCACCCTCTGCCTCCTCAGCCTCCACCCTCAGCCTCCTCAGCCTCCACCCTCTGCCTCCTCAGCCTCCACCCTCCGCCTCTACCCTCAGCTTCCTTCCGCCTCCTCAGCCTCCACCCTCAGCTTCCTCTGCCTCCCCAGCCTCCACCCTCAGCCTCCTCAGCCTCCACCCTCAGCCTCCTCAGCCTCCACCCTCAGCCTCCTCAGCCTCCACCCTCTGCCTCCTCAGCCTCCACCCTCCGCCTCTACCCTCAGCTTCCTTCCGCCTCCTCAGCCTCCACCCTCAGCTTCCTCAGCCTCCACCCTCTGCCTCCTCAGCCTCCACAGCCTCCACCCTCTGCCTCCTCAGCCTCCACCCTCCGCCTCCACCCTCAGCTTCCTCAGCCTCCTCAGCCTCCACCCTCAGCTTCTTCAGCCTCCACCCTCTGCCTCCTCAGCCTCCACCCTCAGCTTCCTCAGCCTCCTCAGCCTCCACCCTCAGCTTCCTCAGCCTCCACCCTCAGCTTCTTCAGACTCCACCCTCTGCCTCCTCAGCCGCCTCCTCAGCCTCCACCCTCTGCTTCCTCGGCCTCCAAGCTCTCCCAGCTTGCGCGGCCATCAGCCACAAGGCAGGAGGAATGGCAGCCGTTCTGTTTGCCAGACCATCTTCCCCCTTTCTTAGAAAAGGCTGAACGGTTCATGTTCCGTTCTTGCCGTTCTGTGTTCTTCAGTAGACTACGTCTTTGAGATGAACCTCTTCAGGGCTGTTCTCCTGTGGAGACCAGCTTCACATCAACGGTTAAACGAACCACCACCAGCAGCGTGTTATTCACCCCCCCCCCCCCCCCCTCTTAACGAGGGTCAGTTTCAGACGTCTGGGGCTTAATGAACCAGTCTGTCGCTATGACGACCACCGGCAGGCAATTAAACGCTCAATGTGACAAACTGGCCCACCGTGCCGAGCACCATTTCAAGACCCCGGTACGCCCAGGAAGAAGACTCGGTTTGGTCTGTGTAGTGTTCCCAGTGGAACCCCTCCTCCCAACACAAGAGATATCTGACTTTAGGTCCCAAGGATCCTTCCAGGTCGGAATCAAACCCCTAACCCTGGCAGCGCCCAATAGAAAACTGGATCAGTTGTAGAGCGTGGTTGTACTGGGCTGCTCCCAGTATCCCCCAGTAAAAGACTGGTACATCCTCTTTGGTGTTTGTGTAAATTCAGAGGCTCCTGGTCAACTTTCAGGAGAGAGAGGAGAGAGTGAGAGGGAGGGAGAGACGGAGTGGGAGGGAGAGAAGGAGAGAGTGGGAGAGGAGTGGGAGGGAGAGAAGGAGAGGGAGAGAGTGAGAGGGAGGGAGAGAGTGAGAGGGAGGGAGAGAGTGAGAGGGAGGGAGAGAAAGAGTGGGAGGGAGAGAGGGAGAGAGCGAGAGGGAGAGGGAGATCTAGCTCGTTCGCCCAGCCCAGAGAGAGGCAGAGCAGCTTGTGACTGATGCATCTTTTCTTAGCCCTGATCGATGGTCTCAGCAGGGGTCTGAGCACCAGAACCATCCGGTCTCTGGCGTCCATCCATCTACAGCCCCCCCGAGAGAATAACATACTCTTCCTCCCTGACGTCTGCATGTCACTGCTAGAACAACAAGGTTTTTATTAACTGAAACTATTCAATATTCAGGCTGTCCGGTTTTGTCCGATAAGCCGAAAATGGAAACGCACCAGGTGCTGTCGAAGCCAAGCCGTCAATATGCGGCAATGTTTGGCCATTCAGGAATGCTGCTGTGTCAACAGCTAATCCCTGGTTCCATGACCCGCTCTGAGGCCACTGGGGTTATTATTCATTATGGAAGGCATCCATTTTGGGTTTGAAAAGATTTATGAAGCAGCATCATGGGATCATTGATATCTGTTACCATGTTGCCTGGTAAACTACGACATCAGCTTTAGGCAGAGGTGGGAAGTGACGAGGTACAAATACGTTGTCAACGTACTTGAGTACAGGTTTCAGGTATCTGTACTTTACCCTGCCACCTTTTTTCTTTTACTCCCTACATTTTAACACAAAATCTGTACTTTCTACTGCTTACATTTTCAAAAAAGCGCTTGCTACTTGAGTATTATTACATTTGAGGGGAATTATCGTTTGTTTATTTATTTTACATCATTGCGTGCCTTCAAAACATCAAGACAGATTTCACCCAAAATGGAAAGGACAACATCACACAGAATAGACGATCCTTCCTCTGTGAATCCATCGGTGCGTATCAGGCAGACAGACGTAGCGAGATGAAAAGGGCATAAAACACGCAGACCAGGGAGTCTTCTCCGTGAGGAGCGGTGTCTGGGAGAACTAGCAGCCTAGTGAGGATGGATGAAAGTGAAGCCGCACACACCGCCGATGGAGCCCATTCAGCGCAGCGCTCTCAAGACGTTCCCCGTCCGCGGCCGTCGTGCTCAGGAGAACTGTTTGAAGTGGTCGCTCTGATAAGTATTCTTGGCGAATGCTTCGAGTCCTGTAGAGATGAGGGAATTTCTAACAAAAGGGTTTAGGGCTTAATTAAACGAGTAGTGCGTTCTTGTTTTGATCATAATGTTTTAAGTAATGTGGCTGACATTGAAAAAATATTTAACGTTGAAGCGAAGTTGATGTTCAGTATATAGTTTGTTTTATTTGAAGTCAGAATGGTTTAACTTTAACAGTCTGGTATGTTGGATTTGACCAGAAATTCTGCTTGCGTAAAGAATTTGTGTGCTTTATTTATTTTCAAGAAGTAAATTCATTCATGAAAATATTCAGCCAATTTCCCATTAGATTTGCCCCCCTTTAGAATATTCCCGCAAGAATGCTACAAAAATAATGTATCCAGCTGAATATTTCCACTAAAAATCTTCCCCAGAACATTTCCACTAGAACATTACAAGCTGAATCCTACCACTTAAATATTACCAGCTGAATCCTACCACTAGAACATTACCAGCTGAATCTCTCCACCAGTAGAGTGTCGCCAGTAGAGTGTCGCCAGTAGAGTGTCGCCAGTAGAGTGTCGCCAGTAGAGTGCCTCCACCATAACACCCCCAGCTGAACCTCTCACGCAGAACGCTGGCAGTCAGACGGGCTGGGATGGCTCCAGCTGTGTCTGTGGGTTCATTCACAGCGCTGTGAGCAGGCTATAAATAGAACGCTCAGGTTATTGGATGAGTTAGGACTGCCGTACCGAAGCCCCCCAGCAGACATCCTGTCATGATCCGGCAGACGAAGCAGAGAGTCTGAATCTCGCTCGGCTTAACGGCACTAATAATTAATGGCTCGGCACCAGGGCATAAAGACGCTAGCTCTCAGTGTTACTCAGCGTTATGTAATGTTATGATCTCCACCTCCACGCCGCACACGGCTCAATGCAGGGCTAGGCAGGCTAGCCAGGTGGGGAGCTACGTGATGGGCTAGGCAGGTGGAGAGCTAGAAGCTAGGCAGGTGGAAAGCTAGAAGCTAGGCAGGTGGAGAGCTAGAAGCTAGGCATGTGGAGAGCTAGAAGCTATGCAGGTGGAGAGCTAGAAGCTAGGCAGGTGGAGAGCTAGAAGCTATGCAGGTGGAGAGCTAGAAGCTAGGCAGGTGGGGAGCTAGATGCTAGGCAGGATGAGAGCTAGAAGCTGGGCTAAGCAGGTAGAGGGCTACATAATTAGCTAGACACGAAGAGAGCTAGATGCTAGGCTACACGGGAAGAGAGCTACATGCTAGGCTATGCTAGGCATATTTTCTTTGATGGTAGATCAAAGAGCAAGTGCTTTCCAATAAATCTGGCGCTGAAAATGTAAAACGTGCATAAATAAATTATTATTCCAACAACGGAAAATAGATTAAAGGAAAAATTAAGATGCTATCTGATTAATCTCTCACGCTTCATCTCTCTCTTTCTCTTTCTCTATCTCTTTCCCCCCCCCAGGGTGGGGCACCCCGCCAGCCCCTCTGTGGGGGGCCAGGAGCCCGACCCGGACCACCAGGAGGACCCAGTGGTCCTGGCTGAGAGCTGCTTCAGAGAGCTGCTGGGTCGCGCCGCCTACGGGAACATGAACAACGCAGTCAGACCGGTCCTGGTGTAGGTTCACTACACACACACTCACTCACAACCACATACTCACTCACTCACTCACTCACTCACTCACTCACTCACTCACTCACTCACTCACTTTGGGGAGTTCACTCACTCACAATTAAACAAATACTCACTCACTCACTCACAACCACACACTTACTCACTCACTCACTCACTTTGGGGAGTTCACTCACTCACAATCAAACAAATACTCACTCACTCACAATCCCACACATACTCACTCACTCACAATCGCACTCACTAATTGACTGAACGACTGAATGACTCACAAACACTTGCTCTGTCACAATCTTACTCACAATCTCACTCAATCACACACACACGCACAACCACACACACACACACGCAGGGCCGTCGGACTGCGGGGACTGCGGGGACAGTTGTGGGGGGGCCCAAGGCAGAGGGGGGGCCCCTGAAAAAAAAAAAAGTATCTACCGGCCACGTCTCACCCCCCCCCCCCCGTCAACAATCGCTCCCCCCCCCCCCCCCCCCCCCCCGTCAACAATCGCTCCCCCCCCCCCCCCCCCCCCCCGTCAACAATCACTCCACCCCCCCCCCCCCCCCCCCCCGGTCAACAATCGCTCACCCCCCCCCCCCCCGTCAACAATCGCTCCACCCCCCCCCCCCCGTCAACAATCGCTCCAACCCCCCCCCGTCAACAATCGCTCCACCCCCCCCCCCCCGTCAACAACTGAGCGCAGGGGGGTCCATCAGTACTTATAGTATAGGGGCCCAGGATTTGGTGCTACGGCCCTGCACACACGCACAACCACACACATACTCACAATCTCACACACAATCACACACTCACTCACTCTGGGGAGTTCACACACAGACACAGACGCCCACACACACAGTCTACCTGTCTTTCTTGACCAGGGCACACAGTGACATGTCCTTTTTCTCTGCAGTCACCTTGACAACCATCACCTGTGGGACCCGAACGAGTTTGCCGTTTCCTGTTTCAGAATCATCATGTACTCCATCCAGGTAAAGCCCCGCCCCCTCTCCCACAGCCTCCAATCAAGAACTGTGTTTGTGTGTTTGTGTGTCTGTGTGTCTGTGTGTCTGTGTGTCTGTGTGTCTGTGTGTCTGTGCGCGTGCTAACACCACTCACTAGTTGTGAGTTGTTTGGTGACACGCAAACTTTTTTGCAAGGTCAATAGAAGCATATTTCCTATGTAACGTTATACTGTATAATTATATATTTATTATACCATATTATTATTATTTTATTTCTGGTAAGACTATAGACATTGGGACTCCAACCCACAACCTCTTGGTCGGCACCATAGCCACTAAACCAACCTTTTGTATACTAATCACAAGACGCCGTTATGCAATGGGACTTTTTTTAGATACAGGTGGCCTAGAGCCAGCAGACCTCGGGGATCGAACCCTGAACTGCGTCTCAACGTATGTGCTCCCCCCAGGCGCAGCACTCCCACCATGTGATCCAGCAGGTGCTGAACCACCTGGACACCCACGGCCGCAACACGCCCCGGGTCCGGGCCGGGATCGTCCAAGTGCTGCTGGAAACCGTTGCCATCGCCGCCAAGGGCTCTGTTGGTACGTCACTCTGTCACTATTAATACTCTGACCGCTCTAGCTCTGTAGAGCCTACATTAATACACTCTGACCGCGCTAGCTCTATAGAGCCTACATTAATACACTCTGACCGCTCTAGCTCTATAGAGCCTGCATTAATACACTCTGACCGCTCTAGCTCTATAGAGCCTGCATTAATACACTCTGACCGCTCTGGCTCTATAGAGCCTGTATTAATACACTCTGACCTCTCTTGCTCTATAGAGCCTGCATTAATGCACTTTGACCGCTCTAGCTCTATAGAGCCTGCATTAATACTCTGACCGCTCTAGCTCTATAGAGCCTGCATTAATGCACTCCTACCGCTCTAGCTCTATAGAGCCTGCATTAATACTTTGACCGCTCTAGCTCTATAGAGCCTGCATTAATACACTCTGACTGCTCTAGCTCTATAGAGCCTGCATTAATGCACTCTGACCGCTCTGGCTCTATAGAGCCTGTATTAATACACTCTGACCGCTCTAGCTCTATAGAGCCTGCATTAATACACTCTGACCGCTCTAGGTCTATAGAGTCAACATAATAACAAGTCACTCTGACCGCTCTAGGTCTATAGAGTCAACATAATAACAAGTCACTCTGACCGCTCTAGCTCTATAGAGCCCACATGAATACAAGAAACTCGGACCGCTCTAGGTCTATAGTCGACATAATAACAAGTCACTCTGAACGCTCTAGCTCTGTAGGCAAGGCAATTCTCCATCTCTTTCTTCTTTCTATCTCCGTCTCTCTAGCTCTCACTCCCTCTCCCTCTCTCTCCTACTCACTCTCCTTCTTGCTCCAGTGGATGTCATATTCAGTCTGCTCTGATGCTGTCGTCCTTGTGTTAATGTGTTGTTGTGTGATAATTAACACCCACCATTCAAGGATTTGTCATTCTCTATGAGTGACAAACGACACTCGACTCGTTCCGGAGAGAACTACCGCTGGCCGGTTGCAAATGGGTCTTTAACTGGTTCTGACTTGTTCCGGCCAGTCAGAGACGTGTTGTTTCGTACAGACTGCATGTTGTCTGTGTCAGGTGAATGGGTATCGAACATTAGCTAAAGTCTCCCCATGTGTGCTGCTGTTCCAAACCCCTAAAACCCTTCAGACCAATAAAGAAACTTTTGACAGGTTTGACTCAAGAGTTCAAAAGACCAAACCCCTTCGAACCGGAATACCAGACTCCAACCAACCTCTGGCTGGGTATGTGACCGTAGCTAGTTAGCTAGATAGCATAGCTCCCTCCTGGTTAAGTATGTGACCGTAGCTAGTTATCATAGCGCCCTCCACCATTTAGGGATGTTACTGTCGCTAAATAGCATAGTTCCCACCTCTGGTTATGTAAGTGACTGTAGCTAGCTAACTAGAAGGCATAGCTGCCACCGCTGGTTACGTATGTGACTGTAGCTAGCTCGCTAGATAGCATAGCTCCCACCTCCAGTTAGGTATGTGACTGTAGAGAGCTAGCTAGATAGCATAGCTCTGACTTCTGTTTATGTATATGAGCATAGCTATTTAGCTAGATAGCATATCTCCCTCCTCCAGTGAAGTATGTGACTTTTGCTAGCTCGCTTGATAGCATAGCTCCCACCTCCGGTTTAGTATGTGAGTGTAGCTAGCTAGCTTAATAGATAGCATAGCTTCCACCTCTGTTTATGTATGGACCGTAGCTAGCTAGCTAGGTAGCATAGCTCCCACCTTTAGCTGGATATGTGACTGTAGCTAGTTTGCTAGATAGCTTCGTACCTGTTAGGGTTTCGAGAGCGTGACCATTGACCGCTGGTCCACCTTGTGTGTGTGTGTGTACTCCTGGCTAGTGTGTGTTTACTGATGGTGTGTGTGTTCTCCAGGCTTGTGTGCATGTTACCTGATGCGGTGTGTGTTCTCCAGGCTTGTGTGTGTGTTACCTGATGCGGTGTGTGTTCTCCAGGCTTGTGTGTGTGTGTGTTAACTGATGCGGTGTGTGTTCTCCAGGCTTGTGTGCGTGTTAACTGATGGTGTGTGTGTTCTCCAGCCTTGTGCGTGTGTTAACTGATGCGGTGTGTGTTCTCCAGGCGTGTGTGTGTGTGTTACCTGATGCGGTGTGTGTTCTCCAGGCTTGTGTGTGTGTGTGTGTTTGTGTTAACTGATGCAGTGTGTGTTCTCCAGGCTTGTGTGTGTGTTAACTGATGCAGTGTGTGTTCTCCAGGCTTGTGTGTTCGTTAACTGATGGTGTGTGTGTGTGTTACCGGATGAGGTGTGTGTTCTCCAGGCTTGTGTGTGTGTGTAAACTGATGAGGTGTGTTCTCCAGGCTTGTGCGCGTGTTAACTGATGGTGTGTGTTCTCCAGGCTTGTGTGTGTGTTTACTGATGGTGTGTGTGTTCTCCAGGCTTGTGTGTGTGTTACTGATGCGGCGTGTGTTCTCCAGGCTTGTGTTAACTGATGGTGTGTGTTCTCCAGGTTTGTGTGTGTGTTACTGATGCGGTGTGTGTTCTCCAGGCTTGTGTGTTTGTTAACTGATGCGGTGTGTGTTCTCCAGGCTTGTGTGTGTGTTCTCCAGGCTTGTGCTTGTGTTAACTGATGAGGTGTGTCCTCCAGGCTTGTGTGTGTGTTAACTGATGGTGTGTGTGTTCTCCAGGCTTGTGCGTGTGTTAACTGATGAGGTGTGTCCTCCAGGCTTGTGTGTGCGTTAACTGATGGTGTGTGTGTTCTCCAGGCCCCACAGTGTTGGAGGTCTTCAACACGCTGCTGAAGCACCTGAGGATCAGCGTGGACCTGGAGCTGGGGGAGGGGCCTCGCCGGGCGTCGGCCGCCAGCGTGTCGTCAGGGCGATTCAAGGAGAGCGAGGAGCGCATCGTCCAGAACGCCATCATTCAGACCATCGGTACCACAAAACTTTATTGAAACGGTTTCCGTAACACCACCATACAGACCGTCGGTACAACATACTTTATTTACTTATTTAAACTTTATTGAAACGGTTCCGGAACACCGTCATACAGTCCAGGGGTCTTCAACGTTTTCCAGGCCAAGGACCCCCAAACTGATGGAGGGATGGAGCGGGGACCCCCTACTTATATATTGTATAAAATGTGTGTTTTATATTAAACTGGTCCTATGGTGCTGTCATGCCAAATTTGTACCGGCTGCCAAATTTGTACCGGCCTACGTCATCAGTTGTTGACAAATTCCAAACCTGCCTGGCAACAGACGACGAGATTGTCTGTTGCCGGGCAACGGGCGATCGAGTCGAATGACTTAGGAAGGTTTCTTGAACATTCGCAAACTTTCATGCTGGTTCATTGCACTCCTTCATTGAGCGTGACAAGACAGGTTTTTGAAACCTGCTTTAAACACTCAGTTTACTAGCTAAATTCGATTAAACAATTCAATACAATACAAATATAAAGTAAAAACAAGTGTTATGTATTTCTTATCACTCCGCAAATAGTCCGGCAACTTATCAACCCCAGCGTGTCCGGTTGCTAAGCGGCGTCAACGTCTTTGTCCGAATATTTCTCTGCTGATGGCTTATCTTCCCGATAATGACCGGCGTTCTGTACATTATCCCTTGCGTAACAGCACTCTCTCTCTCTCTCTCTCCCAAAAGTCTTGGCTGCGCACACTCATCCAAATACGTATTATTTTCGGCGGAGGCGGGGGTAGATATAAAGACCGGACGAGAACTGTCCTTCTTAATTGGAGGAGCAGGCAGAGAAAAGCTCTCTGCTGGGCTTTCATTACAAATACATAAAAGTGTCGCAGCCAGTCCAGATGTGTCAGGTGTGCGGCCTCCTTTGTTCTTATGTTCAATACTATTGTCTAGCACCTGTGGATTACCTTTGGATGTGCGAAACACCCATCTTTTAAGGTGTGCGCGAGAGACATACGAACGTACCACTTATGTTAATGCCATACATATAGCACATTCGCATGATAGGAATAGATCCATTCCGATTAGAAATCGGATCCAAAGTGTCCATGTAAACGCGGCTAGTGTGTTGGATTCATGTTAATGTGTATTTAAAGACGTTTCAATTTGTGGAAAAAATTGCGGGGGAATATAAAAAAAAAGGTCTAATCAACCAAAACTTTCGCGACTGCAGTACCTCTGCGGACCCCCTGTTGAAGACCTCTGATACAGACCATCGGTACCACAAAACTTTATTTAAACGGTTCAGTAAAACCATCATACAGACCATCGGTACCACAAAACTTTATTTAAACGGTTCAGTAACACCATCATACAGACCATCGGTACCACAAAACTTTATTTAAACGGTTCCGTAACACCATCATACAGACCATCGGTACCACAAAACTTTATTTAAATGGTTCTTTAACGCCACACTTTCGTGTGTGTGTGTGTGTGTGTGTGTGTGTGTGTGTGTGTGTGTGTGTGTGTGTGTGTGTGTGTGTGTGTGTGTGTGTGTGTGTGTGTGTGTGTGTGTGTGTGCGCACAGGGTTCTTCGGCGGTAACCTTCCTGACTACCAGCGTGCGGAGGTGATGATGTTCATCATGGGGAAGATCCCGGTGTACGGGACACCCTGCCACTCCATGGACACGGTCAGGATAGGGTGAGACTCTACAAACAGCACTGACACAACACACAAGGCAGTGACGCTAAACACACAGCATTGACACAACACAAACGTCATATATATTACATTTTTTATATTTTATATATTTATCTTATGATATATATTTGTTAAAAAAAAAAAATTTACATTTCTTTTTTTCATCTATCTATACATTTATTTTATTTTATTTACCATATATATTTTTATATTCTATGTATTTTTTTTAAAATTATATTTAATTATATATATATATATATATATATAATGTCCCTCGGCTCTTTCTCTGTGTGTGTGTTCGGCTTGGGCTCGTTGGTCGTGTCTGACGATGCGTCTCCATCTCTGATCAGAGGATGACATCGTCTTCGGTTCCCCTCTCCTGAAGAGCGTTAGAACGTGGATCAGGGTGCAGCAAAAAGAGTAATAAAGTGTTCAGCAGAGCCGTGGTGGAGATGGGTTCCTTCAACACAGAGCAGAGCCATGGTGGAGATGGGTTCCTTCAACACAGAGCAGAGCCGTAGTGGAGACGGGTTCCTTCAACACAGAGCAGAGCCGTAGTGGAGACGGGTTCCTTCAACACAGAGCAGAGCCGTAGTGGAGACGGGTTCCTTCAACACAGAGCAGAGCCGTAGTGGAGACGGGTTCCTTCAACACAGAGCAGAGCCGTAGTGGAGACGGGTTCCTTCAACACAGAGCAGAGCCTCAGTGGAGACGGGTTCCTTCAACACAGAGCAGAGCCGTGGTGGAGACGGGTTCCTTCAACACAGAGCAGAGCCTTAGTGGAGACGGGTTCCTTCAACACAGAGCAGAGCCTTAGTGGAGACGGGTTCCTTCAACACAGAGCAGAGCCTTAGTGGAGACGGGTTCCTTCAACACAGAGCAGAGCCATGGTGGAGACGGGTTCCTTCAACACAGAGCAGAGCCGTGGTGGAGACGGGTTCCTTCAACACAGAGCAGAGCCGTGGTGGAGACGGGTTCCTTCAACACAGCCGTAATTTCCTTCATCATTGAAAGCCTATTTGATGAGAGACAGGGTGTTGTCAATAAGGGGGTCTCTCGGCCGAAGGCTCTGGGATTGAAAGGCCTGGGTTAAAAGGAATCCCTAACATTCAAGAGACCTCAAAGGAAACGGCGTCCGTGACGTTTGATTCCCGAGAAGGCAGCCCTCTGCTAAGAGGCTGGGGAGAGATGAGACGGGATGTTACCTATGGTCCCGGCTGGGGATTCAGGTGTCGGGGAAGACAGAACAGGACAGTAATGGCATTCAAAATAGATTTTACAACCGTTTTAAAAATGTACAAACATAATTTTTTTAAAAGCAAAAAAAAAATAATGCAGTAAAAAAACACGCGTCCAAAGGCTTCGGCTGACGTCGTTTTTGGGGGACTGCTCCTTTAAGAAGCCCCGTGCTGGGGGGGTGACTCAGACTGTGTGGTTGTCTGGTGTGTTGTTTCCGCTCCATGCCTCGGCCGAGCAATCTGCTGCCTCCAGGCCGTCTGAGGTTATCAGAACCAGAGTCTTCCTGAGGAAGTGTCCTGGTGATTTGAACCTAACTTTCATACCAGGCTGCCTTTGTCACTCCGGGGAAGTGGTTTCTGATTTAATTTGCAGGTGACTGAAAAGGTGTAGAAATAACCTGAACACTCTTCAGGTCTCCTCTCCTCTCTCCCTCGTCTCGTCTCCTCTCCTCTTTCTTCTCTCCTCGACTTATCTCATATCCCCTCTCTCCTCTGCTCTTCTGTCCCCCTCTCCCCTATCCTCTCGCTCCTGTCCCCCTCTCCTGTCTCCTCCTGCTCACAATGTCTGTGCTCTGTCCTCCTCTCCTCCTGCTCACTTTGTCTCTCCTCTGTGTCCTCCTGTTCAGTGTCTCTCCTCTCTCCTCCTCTCCCCTCTCCTCTCTCCCCTCCAACAGCCTCTCTCCTCTATGTCCTCCTGCTCCCTGCCTCTCTCCCCTCTCCTCTCCCCTCTCCTCCTCTCTCCCCTCTAACAGCCTCTCTCTCTGTCCTCCTGCTCACCGTGTCTCTCCTCTCCCCTCTCCTCACGCCTCCTCCCTCCCCTCTAACAGCCTCTCCCCTCTCTCCTCTCCTCTCCCCTCTCCTCCTCTCTCCCCTTTGACAGCCTCTCTCCCCTCTCCTCTCTCCCCTCTAACAGCCTCTCTCCTCTCTCCTCCTGCTCCCTGCGTCTCTCCTCTCCCGCCTCCTCCCTCCCCTCTAACATCCTCTCTCCCCTCTCCCCTCTCCTCCCTCCCCTCTGACAGCCTCTCTCTCTCTCCCCTCCCCTCTCCCCTCTAACAGCCTCTCTCTCTCCCCTCTCCTCCCTCCCCTCTAACAGCCTCTCTCTCTCCCCTCTCCTCCCTCCCCTCTGACAGCCTCTCTCTCTCTCTCTCTCTCTCTCTCTCCTCTCCTCTCCTCTCCTCTCCTCTCTCCCCTCTAACAGCCTCTCTCCTCTCCTCTCTCCTCTCCTCTCTCCCCTCTCCTCCCTCCCCTCTAACAGCCTCTCTCCCCTCCCCTCTCCTCCCTCCCCTCTGACAGCCTCTCTCTCTCTCTCTGCCCTCCTGCAGACACCAGGGCACCAAGAGGATCCAGACCATGCTGCTGAGCTCCCTCATCATGGTGAGTGAGATCCTAATCTGTTATCCCTTATTGCTGCCTGCCAGCGCCCCCGCACCCAGCCAGGGACAGCTCGCAGACGGGCCCATTAGCCGCCGCAGCAGACCAGAGCAATCGGGCCCTGATGTGCGGCCCGGTGGAGAGTGATGGGCAGGTGGTGTCTCACGGCTGCTGGATGGTGTGGGGTCACACTGCTTGGGTCCCAGCGGTATCGTCTTCTACTTCCAAATGCTGCGCTTACCCATCTCTACGGGCTAATGCCTCACATCTAGCCTGACTGCTAATGTAGAACCAGCCTACCATAGTACCTATGACCTTAAACGTCACTGTCCCTTATCCATCTCTAACATTATACCTAAACTAACCATCTCTAACATAATAACTAAACTTAACTATCTCTAACCTAAAACCTAAACCAACCATATCTAAGCCAAAGACTAAACCAACCATTTCTAACCTAATACCTAAACTAACCATCTCTAATCTACGACATTAAATTAACCATATCTAACCTAATTACTCAACCTAACGATCTTTTAACTAATACATCATCTATTATATTTAACCATCTCTAAACTTACACCGAAATAAAACATACTGCTGGATGTCATGAAATAAAAAATATATTTCTGTACATCGCTCTTACTCTGAAAGACATTTAATCTCTCAGACGGCCAAGCACAGCTGGGAACACACACACACACACACACACACACACACACACACACACACACACACACACACACACACACACACACACACACACACACACACACACACACACACACTCACTTTTAATTCCTGTGATTGACTGAATCATCTTTCCTGCTCTTCGCTCATCCTCCTTTCTTCTTACATCCGCCTCTTCTCTCCTCCGTGTCTTTCATCCTCTCCTCCTCCTCCCTGAGCCAACCCCTCTCCCCTCTCTGCATCCACCTTCCTCATCCTCCTCCTCTGGTCCTATCACTCCCCTCCAACTCCCCCTCAGAGTTGCAAGGTTTTAACGTCATGTGTATTCGAACAGACTTGGGCCCAATTCCATTTCTACCCCTTACCCTTGCCCCTCCCCCTTGTTTTGAAGGGGTAAGGGGAAGGGGGAAGGGGAAGGGGGAAGGGGAAGGGTAAGGGGTAAGGGGTAGAAATGGGATTGGGCCTTAGGATTTGTAGCAACATGTAAACTACTGCCAAACACTAAATGAATTACTACTCAGCGCTCAGGGGGGGAAACACTGGCTTAGGGTGGTAGGACAGAGGGGTCAGAGTTCAAAGGTTCGGTGTCTTGTGTTGACTGCAGGTGACCTCCGGGTTCAAGTCTAAGACCATGGTGGCGGCCCTGCCCCCCCCTTTCCTTGAGCCGCTCTTCTCCATCTCCCTGATGGAGGACAGCGAGCTGCGCCAGCTGGTCCTGGAGATCCTGCACAACATCATCGATCGCCACGACAACCGCGCCAAGCTGCGCGGCATCAGGTACCGCTCAGTTGCTAGGCATCCGTCTGGGGGTGATGGTGTGTGTGTGTGTGTGTGTGTGTGTGTGTGTGTGTGTGTGTGTGTGTGCGTCTGTAAAGGCGTGCTGTGTGTGACACTCACAACACATGTCTTTATACACACATTAATCTATGTATGCAATGCAATTATAATTGGTGTATACCTAGTATTAATTGGTTTTGCATGGATTAGTGGTCCTGCTGTTCATTGCTCTCTGTCCTCGCCCCTCCAGAATCATCCCAAACGTGGCCGCTCTGAAGTTCAAGAGAGAAAAGATCTCGAAGCAAGACGTCGCCTTCATGAAAAAGGTACTAAGCTCTGCTGTCTGCCTGCCTGGGTGTTTTTGTCTGACTGCCTGACTGTCTGTCCATCAACCTGTCTGTCTGTCTTCCTGTCTGTCTGTTTCCATCCGACGGGGAAAACTCCAACCCTTCCAAAACCCATGAACCTGCGTGTTCAGATCTTCCACCAGCGTCTTTAGGAGGCGGTGCCTGTAACAGCTGCAGGCGTGACGCAGCTGAACCACGCATGAATAGCGCCTGAATGGTCCTGTGCTGCCGTCTGGGCCCTCCAGGGTGGAGAGGTTGTCGGGGGCTCAATGGAGGCCCTCCAGCCCGCCGCCTCCTCTCCTGGCCTGGGGAGACGCGGAGCTCTCAGGGCCTGGGGAGCCTTTAGGGAAGGAGGCGGTCACTAGGAAGTCACCTGGTTATCAGCACCACCCAGGAGCCCAGTCTAGCAGCCACAGACTGGGGTGGTACTGGGCAGCTCCCAGTTCCACCAGTAGAATAATGTGGCTATACTGACCAGCTCCCAGTGTCCACCAATAGAAGACTGTGGCACTCCTTTTAAGTTACGTTTTTTAAACCCATTTTTTCGGTTGTTTTTTTTTTGCCTTCAGTTGAAACCTGTGATTAAATCTGCTCTTCAGCTTCGATTGCCGGTTGTGTCTGTCAACGTCTCGTCTAAGAGGTCGAGCAGCCGCACAAAGCTCTGTCTATCAGAGTGTTGGGTTGCTATATAATCTCTGCCTGCTTCAGCAGAGACGTTGTTGTTGTTGTTATGCTTTGCTCCATGCCAGCGTCTGCCATCCAGGAGCCGTCAGGCTCAGGTCTTCACTCTGTTGGTCTGCCCGTTAGTCATTATGCAGATTCTCTTGGTATATGATTAAAGGTTGGATGAATGTTTTTTGGCAGACGGAACCGTAGACAGAAGCGATGCCCAGATCTGTACCACAGCTATCCCAGATAAACCGTGCTTCGTTCCTGATTACTTTCACCTGGTTTTTACTAGTTGGCTCCTATTTAAATACAGTAATCTCCACCTGATGTTGACTAGTTAGCTCCTGGTTTGCTACAGTAATATCCACCTAGTTAGCTCCTGGGTAACTCCTGGTTAGCTATAGTTATCAGCACCTGATGGCTACTAGTTAGCTCCTGGATAGCTGCTACAGTCATCTACACCTGATGCAGTGTCTCCCCTATATGCAACACTGCATTTTTTATTTTATTTTTTTTGCAGTGGCGCTGACAATCCAGCAGCGGCAGTGCGCCTCTGCTGGATTGTCAGCCTGGTTAGCTACAGATGACTGTAGCTAACCAGGAGCTAACTAGTAGACATCAGGTACTGATTACTATAGCAAACCGGGAGTTAACCAGGAGCTAACTAGGTGGATATTACTGTAGCAAACCAGGAGCTAACTTGTCAACATCAGGTGGAGATAACTGTATTTAACCAGGAGCCAACTAGTAGGACCCAGGTGAAAGTAATCAGGAACGAAGCAGTTTATCTGGGATAGCTGCAGTACTGATCTGGTCATCGCTTCTGTCTACGATTCTGCCGCTGCTGGATTGTCAGCACCACTGCAAAAAAAAAATTGCAGAAAAAAAAAGTTTCTGCCAAGTTCAAGGCAAATTTGCACAATGATCTGGTCTCAGCAGATACCTTGACTCTGTTGGTTGTTATGTCACACTTGGAAGCTCAATCTGTACACTTTTCCTAAAAACATTCACAAGAAGTAACCATTAAAGGGTTATTTTTCAAAAATGTAGGGGATTGGTAGGGGAAACACTGCCTGATGTCTACCTATTTGCTCCTGGATAACTCGTAGACTGCATCTCCACCTGCAGCCTACTAGGCGTGCAGAGATGTGTGCCTGTCTTCTGAGTAAGATTAGAAGCTTATTAAAAAGGTAATTCTATCCACCTCACCTCCTCGTCGTAGCGGTTCCCACTGCGTTGTACCGCACCAGCCGCCGGCAGAAGTACCACTGGCAGATGCTTACCACCTCACAATGCTCCCTGGTTGGTTACCATGGGTTACCATCTGGTCAGGTCTTTGAGGACCAGGCCTCGGTGGGTCTGGTCCCCTCCTGGTCCGGGGGTCGGTCCTCCGGCATGGCTCCAGCCTTGTCCTCCACCACGCCGCGTTCGGCACACCTCTCCCTGCCGGCCGGCATCATTAGCGGTCGCTAATTGCGGTCGTCATGGATGAATAGCGCGCAGTCTTCTGCAGACAGAATGACTCCAGAGAACAGAGGCTCCTCCACCGCCGGAGAGCCAGGAAGCTCCTCTCCGTGAGCGTGTGAAGGGGAAACACCTGGGAGGGGGCTGGATGTTTCACCTTTACACCTCGGGAGGGAAGAGAACACACTTTCATCCTTCATGGTGGCCATGCATAACTCCATGGAGATTATGCATGGCCACCATGCCTTCTCCCTCCTCTTGCTCCTCCTGTTCTTGCTCCTACTCCTCCTGCTCTTACTCCTTCTCCTCTGTGGCCAATCAGTTCAGGGTGTTTCTCGGCTTGTCTTTATAAATTGTTTTGTATAATATTTGTACTTTTGACGCACAGACCAACACACAGAAATAACTGTCAAAACTCACTCACACTTTGTATTGTTCTCTCCTCATCTGTCCCCTCCTCTCTCTTTGTCTTCTCTCCTTCTCCTCTTCACCTTTCATCCCCTCTCTCCTCTTCCTCTTCCACCTCCTGCTTGTCCTTTAACTCCTCCTGTCTCCTCCTCCATCCTCCTCCTGTCTCCTCCTCCTCCTGTCTCCTCCACCTCCTCCACCTCCTGTCTCCTCCTCCTGTCTCCTCTTCCTCCTCCTCCTGTCTCCTCTTCCTCCCCCTCCTGTCTCCTCTTCCTCTCTTCCTCCTGTCTCCTCCTCCCCCTCCTCTTCCTCCTCCTCCTGTCTCTTCCTCCTCCCCCTCCTGTCTCCTCCTCCTCCCCCTCCTGTCTCCTCCTGTCTCCTCCTCCTCCTCCTGTCTCCTCCTCCTCCTGTCTCCTCCTCCTGTCTCCTCCTCCTCCTCCTGTCTCCTCCTCCTCCTGTCTCCTCCTCCTCCCCCTCTTCCTCCCCCTCTTCCTCCCCCTCCTGTCTCCTCCTCCTGTCTCCTCCTCCTCCTTCTTCTCCTCCTCAGCATGGCCAGCAGCTGTACCGCCACATCTACCTGGGCTCCAAGGAGGAGGACAACGTCCACAAGAACTACGAGCTGCTGTTCACCACGCTGGCCGTGCTCACCATCGAGCTGACCAACGAGGAGGTGGTCATCGACCTCATCCGGCTTGCCATCGCTCTGCAGGTACCGCCCGGGGGTCGGGGGTCACAGGGGTCACAGGGCAAACCTTCCTCCCTGTCAGGTTATGGTTTTTGTACTGAGGAAGGGGATGAACAACTCAAAGTTTATGGCGGCAGCAGCTCAGGAGGTGGAGCGGGTTTCGGCCGGTAACAGGAAGGTTGCTAGTTCGATCCCCGGCTCCTCCTAGCTGAGTGTCGAGGTGTCCCTGAGCGTGAGGCCTCACCCTGACTGCTCCCGACGAGCTGGCTGTCGCCCTGCGTGGATGACACCGCCGTCGGTGTGTGCATGAATGGTCGTAGGTCGCTTTGGATAAAAGCGTCAGCAAAATCCCCTAAATGTAAATATAAAAACTTGTTTGAACTGGTGAAGGAGGAACCAAGGGGAAGAACAACTCAAAGTGAGAATACATAAAGAAGGGACTAGAAGTAGGAGTTGAGAAGATGATTGCTCTTTTGTGTTTTTTTTTTCTCTAATTCACCAAAATAAAAACTCCAGCCGCTTTTCATTTGACTGCAGGTCCTTAATGATCGCAGATGACATTAGGGACCTGCCGTCTTTGGACCCCCTGCTGGGACTGAATGACAAACAAAAAGTGTTAGGATGGCAGGCACCTACACACACGCAGCCAACGACGTTAAAAGCCACACAGGCAAACACACACAGAAATAACAACAGGCATCACACGCGCATCCCGACAAGACAACAAAAACCCTGTTCAGGTTCCTCTCACAGCAGGTATTTATCAGTTAGTAACTGTCACACACACAGACACACCGACAGATAGCCTCCTGCTGGTTCAAACGATCGCTGCTCGCTCCCCCGTCTGCAGCAGTGTGAGGGGTGTGAGGAGGCCGGTCTGTTCTCATGTCCTCAGGTCAAAGGTCGTCGGAGGGTCATCCCAGTGTCAGCAGTGGGGTGGGAATCCCCTTCTCCTCCTCCTCTCCTTTACAATTTCCTCATATCTTATCCTATTCCACTCTCCTCCTCATCCCTTGTCCTATTCCTATTCCTCCTCCTCCTCCTTCTTATCTCTCCTCCTCCTCATCTCCTCTCCACTCTCTTCCTCATCCCTTGTCCAACTCCTATTCCTCCTCCTCCTCCTCTTTCTCATCTCTCCACTCTCTTCCTCATCTCTTATCCTATTCCTCTCCCCCTTATCTCTCCTCCACTCTCCTCCTCATCCCTTGTCCTATTCCTATTCCTATTCCTCCTCCTCCTTCTCCTTCTTATCTCTCCTCCTCCTCATCTCTCCACTCTCTTCCTCATCTCTTATCCTATTCCTCTCCTCCTTATCTCTCCTCCACTCTCTTCCTCATCCCTTGTCCTATTCCTCCTCCTCCTCCTCCTTCTTATCTCTCCTCCTCCTCATCTCCTCTCCACTCTCCTCCTCATCTCTTATCCTATTCCTCTCCTCTCTCCTCATCTCCCCTCCTCTCATCAGCCCCTCTCTCCTCTGAAGAACGCTGTACCTCCATGACAGACTAGAGCATATGGCTGCGCTGTAAGATCTGACAAAGACATCGTTCAAAGTCACAAAACTATTCCAATCATCAGGGACCGGAAACAAATGTTACGGTCAATTTAATGTTTTCATTTCTGTTTTTAATGGAACCGACTGAGGAAGACCCTTAATGTTCCACGGATGAGTAACGCTCTTAATATTGTCTTGTTTTTGTTTGCTTTTAGTGAATGAAGAAACAAAGTGGTTTTAGTTTTTTGAACAACTTACGAAAAGGAGATTTTAGATTTTGGCGTTATGAGCTCTGCATATTGATGAGACGGGGATCTTTAACGATTGAGTGGGTCGGGGATGAGTTAATAGTCGACCTCCTAAATCTGAGATGTGATTGGCTCCTGCAGGACATGGCGCTGGCCAATGAGGAGAGCATGCCCATGGTGATTCGCTGTGGCATCATGGCTCTGGTGGCGGCCTACCTCAACTTCCTGAGCCAGATGATCGCCAACCCGTCCTTCTGCCAGCACGTTAACAAGGTACGGCGCTAGCATGACTGTTATCTTCTGCCAGCACGTTAACAAGGTACGGCGCTAGCATGACTGTTATCTTCTGCCGCACGTTAACAAGGTACGGCGCTAGCATGACTGTTATCTTCTGCCGCACGTTAGCAAGGTACGGCACTAGCATGACTGTTATCTTCTGCCGCACGTTAGCAAGGTACGGCACTAGCATGACTGTTATCTTCTGCCGCACGTTAGCAAGGTACGGCGCTAGCAGTACATTGTTAGCTTATGCAAGCACGTTGGCAAGGTACGTAGCTAGCAGTACACTGTTGGCTTCTGCCAGCGCATTAGCATGGTATATCGATAGCAGGACTCTGTTAGCTTCTGAGGCACGTCAGCATGGTACATCTCTAACATGAATCTCCTCCATCTCGAGGTGGTGGAGCTGAGGAGCCTGGACGCCCCGCATCTCCTGCCCGAACACATCTTCAAAGACAAGTGTCCGTAAGTGCCCCTCCCCTCCTCCTCGCCTACCACTCTCCACTCTGGGCTGGTTTCACGTTCACACTGCTGCAACCGTAGCACCTTCGATCCCCAACATCTACAGCCTCCTCCGTAGGCGTCCTAGTGCATGATGTCCTATCTGCTCCTCGTGAAGACCCATTCATCTCAATTCACCATGTCACAACGGGTGTCCATAAAATGGCTGAATACTAAACATGAAAAAAACCCTGAAGGGAGTTAATTCTACTGGCTGAAGGATGTTTGGTCACCATGGAAACACTGTTTCTCCCCAGCCTCCCGGACTCTCTGGACAAGGAGGACCGGAGCCTGTACTTCCAGACGCTGGAGATTGCAGAGTGTCTTGCGGGACTAGGGTACAGCGTGGACCGGCTCTCCATCTCCTACGTCCCCCAGGTCACAGGTAAGACCTTCAGCTCCCCCGGGGGGGGTGCACCGGGCCATTACTGTCAACGCGTACACACTCGGGTTGCAGCTGGACTGAAAAGTCATTAAAGGCTCCCTGATTTGACCACCTGTTGTGATGTTGATTATCCATTAAAAGATCAACCTTCCAGTCTTCCAAGTGAACTGTTCCCCCTTGATGGGCTGGTGGGTGGCTCTAGCCTTCATGCTTCTGAGTGGACACTTCACACTTGTGATTTCCAAATGGCTTTTAATGGCTTATAATAATCATCCCTGGTCTCGAAGTAGAGGAAGGAAGCTGAACTTTTTAAGTCTCTTACTGTAGTTTCCTCTTACCAAAACAACTTTACTACATAGGAGTGAGATTCATCATCTAAAGAACATTATTTTGAAGTTGTTCTCTAATCTCTTGAAAGAGCTTAATTCACTGTGCTTATGAAGACCCAGAGAAGCTCTTGGAAGCCAACGTCTGTTGTAGTTTGTTTACTGTGAAGGAAGAGGAGATCACTGTTATCGTCCTCTTCAAGGATTTGTTATCATTTCAATTTCTGCCTCATGGGATTTCTCTGGAGAATTCGAATTTGAAAATTTTCTGCTGAAATAAAAGACATGTAAACATGTCTGAAACCAATTTCAGGAGGCCAGGGGCCTGTACAAACAACCTCGATTACTGGGTTAGCGAGGTATGTTGCGCTCAAAGCCTGGGTTAGCTGGGACACGAAAGTACATCTCTTTTAGCGTTGCGGTATTACCATGGGGACTTATGCCCTCAACCAAACCTGGTCGGGAGCAGGTCTATCGGGAGATCAGCTTAGTCTATCGGGAGATCGGCTACTTAAAGCGACGTGTAGCTTCCTCGCCCCTCCTCTGACAATGGCGTCACCGTTAGTGGGTGTTCCCGTGGACCTCGGAGCCCGTATCGTACAGGGGTCTCCGACAGAGGCTCTCTCGGGACCGATCCCTTGGCATTGCCTGAGAATATTCTTTATGAGAGAGACAGGTTCTCGTCAGAGGGTATTCGCTATTTGATCGTCCTTGTTGGACCTTATGTAGACAATGCTTACTGTTGCGCATTGTGTCTCCGTGACAGAGTGCTAGAGTGGAGGTAGCGCGTCAGTCTTGAACATATGCGCGGGGCGTTCGACTCCCAAGTGACGCGCATTTATGTGAAGCTTAAAAAGTCCCAATTCACATGCATATGGAATACTTATTCATCAAAGGTTATGAAATTATATTTTTGTGCTTATTTCGAAATTCAACCCATATTTTCAAGGCCGCGCTGGCACCACATCTATGGGGGTAAAAGGCATGATGATGAACCGGCGAGATTTGAACCCCGGTCGCTGGCGTTCGGGTCTTATACTAATCCACGACGCCACCGCCGGTACCTCTCAGCGGTTGAAAACATATGCAATACATTTCTTACATAGGGTGTATTTAAATTGAATTCCCTAAATTATAGAATAAGGCAGGTTGGACTTTTCTTATGCATTTTGAAATCATCATCATTCTATTGGGTTTAATGGCGAACAATTCTGCATTTGCCATAGTTATTTAATAGACAATATGCATAATCATTTCACTTATACGCATTTGTATAGACTGCTTGATATATCCAGTTTGTAAAGGTGAATAAAATGACACGATAAACGGCCCTTTCACATGAACGTGCATTGAACCTTAAGCGGAAAACCTGGCTCGACTAATCGAATCCTAAGTGAGCTTCATAGTACCATTTAACTCTGATCGCGAGCTGCGTCTGTCTATCCAGGCTTTCCCAAGAAAGCCTGGGTATGTTCAGCGAGGTTCGTAGTATACCCCACTGATCAGAAGCCTCTATAAAGTTAAAACTCTGGCTGTGCAGTGACGGGACACGGTCGCTCAGACACACCGTCACCGCGAAGTCCTGGAAAATGTCCTGGAGTTACGGATCAACCCCTTCAAACTAAAATACACATCATCAGTAGGATGGATTATTACACTGATTCAATATTTATGTTTTAAGGTGCCAAAAAAAAACAGCAGCCTTCCAGTTCTTTCTGAATACCTCAATTGATTCTTGTATCCTTCAAGTTCTCCTTGCATTTGAAGGATGCAAGAAGTATATCTGGGGAGTCATCGTAATAACAGTATTAACACGTTAACTTTCTTCTGTCAAACAAGTCCTGTACACGGTAGGCAAGATTCTTCACAAGTGCAAACAGTCATCAAGAGGTAACCAATCACCTGATCCCCGGCTTATCAATAGGTCCCTGTGATCGCTGTAGACAAACTCCTTGTTAAACAGAACTGTGCTGTATCAATAGATATGTGTCTGATCAATAGATCATGCAATAGGGAATTTCCCTTATCAATAGGTCCCTCTGATCACTGTGTAGAATCCATCCACTGTAGAGGATCCGTCCCTTATCAATAAACCCCAATAACCTCCCCCAGTATGTAGCCCCCGTCCCCCCTCCCCTAGCCACACCTCCACCAGTGTGGTGTCAGTGGAGCCCCGTGGTCCTGTACCTCGGTATCTCTGTGAAGTGGCCCCGGAGGGGCTCCAGCTGATTGATGACAGATCTGTCAGGAGTGGCCGTTAGAGAGGGCCTGACGTGTTGAATCCGTGCCGGAGGTTCGTCTGATGGAACAGCTCCAGATAGCCGTGGATGGCATTTAAGTCTGTCATCATCACCGGCTTCTTACGAGCGGCGCTTTGATCTCTTTGAGGTACCTGATGATAGGCAGCTCCAACCCGGACAAACCCTCTCGTTTCGGTCCCCTCGGATGGACGAGGACAGAGAGGGGGGGGGGGGGGGCTATTCATGTCTTTCCAGCCATGTGATGAGACATGAAGATCTCGACTACAATGACCTTTGCGTCAAGCAGCTATTCACGATGTGAATCGTGAATAGTCTGCTCTTCTGAGTAACTACACATCTCATGCTTTCTCGTACAGATTGGAATTTCTAAGAGTCGCATAATGCGTGAGTCAAATGGCATGAGACGTTTGACCTTTGAACCTAGATAGGAAGTAGGAAAGGATTTTAGTCGGGGACTCACGGCCTCCTATCAAAAGCAGATGGAGACAGATTCATTAAGTGCAGAAAGGAGTTTGGATCATTTTAGATGAGCTACATGTTGAACTAGCTAGAGGTTCACTATTAGGGTGGCTCACTGTGTTGTTCCCAGGTTTGGTGATAGTCTGCTCCAGTCATTAAAGTACATTTAAAGAAAGCTCTCTGGGCCAGATTGATATTCAAGTAGTTGATGGATGGATTAATTATTTTTTTTAAAGTTGTATCCCCCCTGAACTTCCATATCGCATAAACGTTGAGACAGGCATGCAGACAGGCAGGCAGGCAGGCAGAAAGACAGGCAGACAGTGAGTGAGAGAGTGGAGTTGTTCCTTAGTGTTCCTGTGGGCAGTATAAGGTAGTGCCAGGGAGCAGTCTAGCAGGATGGAGCCTCCTCCCGACAGACACTGAGTCACTGGTCTGCTTTTGGTTTTGTTTTGCGATGCAGGGAATAGAACCTGCAACCCATGTACTTTGTGCTCCTGCTGTGCTAGCATGTTGTGTGTTGTGTTAGTGCTGCTGACTAGCATGTAGCTCATTAGCCTGTAGTTACATGCTATATGTGATATAATGGTATACAATTTAAAAAAGTATTTTTCTTGACTGCCCGCCTATGGATGTTTTTGCTGTGGTAAGTACACGATGCATCTGTACAACTAAGTGTATTGTCTAGATAGATTAAGGTGATAGATTCTGGATTTAAGATTATAGACTCTGGATTAAATATTGTAGATTCTGCAATTAAGATTATCGACTCTGGATCAAGATTTTACATGGATTAAGGTTATATAGTCTGGATTACGATTATAGAAATGGATTAAGATTATATACATTGATTAACATTAAAGACATTCAATTAAATTTGAAGATTCTAGACACTAGATTATGATTATAGACAGTGGATTATAATTATAGAGACTGGATTAAGATTATATCGACGCTGTTTAACCTCTAATCAAATCAGAACTAGGTATCATGTGAGTAACTAGGTAGATATGACTTGGTTTTCAAAAGGGTTGTGAACCTGCATAGAAACCAAATGGAACTTGGGATGACCACAATTAAAAATAATAGATGGGATTTTAACTGAACTGTATTTCAGAAATATAACTGCATGCCAGTAATCATAGATAATAGTGATTCACAGCTACATGGGGTGCAGTAGAACACACACACACACACACACACACACACACACACACACACACACACACACACACACACACACACACACACACACACACACACACACACACACACACACACACACACACACACACGTTGATGCAAGAACAGTTATCCTGCACAAAGGCACATCTGCACTTTACAGAGATGGAGAGAGAGGGGCAGATGGAGAGAGAGGGGGAGATGGAGAGAGATAGGCAGAGATGGGGAGATATGAATAGATAAATACTTTATCCCTCCCTGTGGGTAAATTAAGGTGTGACAGCAGCACAAATTGGTACGAAATGAAGACATAAAAACAATCAGCAATACAAACTATAGTATAAATATACGATCAACAACGGTGATATAAACAGGCGGGTTCAACCTCCTCAGAGCCCCCTGTGGGGATTCAAACCAGCAGCCCCGTCATTGCTCAAGGTCTTGTTTCCCGGGGACCATGTTGTTCCAATCCGCCTCCTCCGTCTCGGACCGTCGTGAGACGACGACTCCTGAGACCGACCCAGTAGTTGTGAACCGCCAGGAGCACTGGAGCCTCTAATGGGGCACACAGATCCCCCAGGTGTGTCCACAGACACAGGCTGGGGGGCCCGGCCCACCCTGAGGGGGGCCGTTTAGCAGATGATTTTATCCAATGCGACTAACATTATGTACATTTGTCAGAAGAAAGAGTAAAGATAGCCAGCATAAGATGCTACATTATGCTAAGTACCACAGATAGCTAGGATAAGATGCTACATTATGCTAAGTACCACAGATAGCTAGGATAAGATGCTACATTATGCTAAGTACCACAGATAGCTAGAATAAGATGCTACATTATGCTAAGTACCACAGATAGCTAGGATAAGATGCTACATTATGCTAAGTACCACAGATAGCTAGGATAAGATGCTACATTATGCTAAGTACCACAGATAGCTAGGATAAGATGCTACATTATGCTAAGTACCACAGATAGCAAGGATATGATGTTACACAATGCTAAGTACAAAAGATAGCTAGGATAAGACGCTGCACAATGCTAAGCACTAAAGATAGCTAGGATAAGACGCTTCACAATGCTTAGTACTATTAGTACTTAGTACTAAGTGCCAGGACTGCAACACACAATAAGTGCGGGCATTAAGTGCGAGGACGTACAACATAAAATAGGTGCTTCAATTAGGTGCCAGGACATACAACATGCAATAAATGAGTAAGAGGGGGGGGGGGTGGTAAGGCAATGGGTCTAGGTGAACTCTGAACATCTCCTGACGCACGTCTTACAGAGAGAGAATAAGAGTGGAGCTGGGTGGAGGTCTCAGACCCCTGTCGTTATTGGGGTCCCCTGTAATAAACAAAGGAGGCGTGTGATGTGTTTGGTGCAGCGTAGGGCTAAAGGTGTCCCGGAGTGACGCCAGCTCCTTTATTGACGTGTCGGCCTTCGGGTCGCACAATTATTGGGGTGCAGAAGTTGGAAGAGGAGGCAAGAGGCAGAGTTGTAAAGGGAGCGTGCACGAAAGAGCGAGAGAGGTCAGGGTTTGGAGAAAAACAACTAAAAGTTCTCTGCTCTCTGCCTCCCTCCTCCTGACGTTTCTAAGGTGATTGACAGGCAAGACGGACTCCCAGATCCAATCACTGTAGAGATGGCCTTGGTGGTCGGAATTGACCTTAAATGGAAACAGGTTCCTGCAGAGGCGGACACAACCGGAGACAGATATTTTCAGAGCATTTGATTCACTACCAGCCAACGATGGCTGTTGAATTTCTAACAAACTCCACTCCAAACGCCAGCTCCTGAATCGTACCTACGGCTCCCTTGACTTTGAGATGAGCCCGGCATTAATTACAGGCTGTAGTAGATTGTGCCAATTAGCATATTCCGATTTTGCTGCTCCCCCCCCAAGCCCCGCCCCGATGTGGTAATTGATGCTCGTTTGCCGCGGCTAACGATAACGAGCGGCGGTGTCATTAATTAAGCTAGTGTCCTCTCATGGCTCTTTCATTCCTTTTTTATTATTGTTCATTTAATTAGCCCTGTCGTTCCGGGGGCCGGATAACACATTCATCCGTTGCCATGGTGACGTCGCCGTGACCCTTGACCCCCTGGCCGCCGACTCCGTTCGGAGCAGCTGCCGCTCAGACTGAGCGTCGGCTTCGACCCAGAGTCCCGATGCCTCGTCTCAGCGGAGGACAGCATGCGCTGTGCTTATAAAGAGCGGGCCTCGACCCAATGTCCCACAAACTACAACGCGTTGCTAGCCTGGGTATACCCATGTGCCTTGCGTGCGATTCCTTTCCGCGCTGCGAGGCAGCCTGGATTCCATGGATCCGATTTTTGCCTGAGATAGGGAACTAATCACAGAACGGGGAGGGACGGCAAGACGATGATGACGTCTATGCGACACACCGAAGCTTGTAGTTTACGGATCCAAAATGGCAGCAGATGCGTTACCTTTCGATGCAGCCTTAGATAGTGTTCTAAGTAGTTTAGATCGCAAGTTTATTTAAAAAAAGAGCAACTTTCGGCGTTAAACTATTTCATTACCAAGAAGGATGTCTTTGCCCTGCTACCAACAGGCTTTGATTGGCTATGAGCTACGTACAGACTCATATGATAGATATTTGTGGCACCCAATAAACGGCTCCGGGCAATCGTAAACCATGCCTCAAATACGAGAAAACGAATGTGTGGTTCCCAGACCTCATCTCAATGTAGATTGAGTTGAGGTCTGGCGTTAGCCAGGCTAACGCGTCGCTGCTCAGACGACTTTAGAGTCTGCCTCTCCCTCAACGCGTCTCGGACTAGAGTCTGCCTCTCCCTCAACGAGGCTCAGACTAGAGTCTGCCTCTCCCTCACCACGGCTCAGACTAGAATCTGCCTCTCGTCTCCCTCACCACGGCTCAGACTAGAATCTGCCTCTCGTCTCCCTCACCACGGCTCAGACTAGAGTCTGCCTCTCGTCTGCCTCTCCCTCACCACGGCTCAGACTAGAATCTGCCTCTCGTCTCCCTCACCACGGCTCAGACTAGAGTCTGCCTCTCGTCTGCCTCTCCCTCACCACGGCTCAGACTAGAATCTGCCTCTCGTCTCCCTCACCACGGCTCAGACTAGAGTCTGCCTCTCCCTCACCACGGCTCAGACTAGAGTCTGCCTCTCGTCTGCCTCTCCCTCACCACGGCTCAGACTAGAGTCTGCCTCTCCCTCAACGCGGCTCAGACTAGAGTCATACAGTGTCTGTCGTTAAGGCCGCCAAGACCCCTCCCTGTTCCCCGGACCCCCTCCCTGTTCCCCAAGACCCCCTCCCTGTCTGCCCGCTGGTACCAAAGTCTGGTACGGAGCCGTCGGCCGGCGATCGGACACACGCGTCCACTGGCAGCACCATGGGGGGGCGCCCTGCTCCTGGGCTCGGCCAGTCAGCAGAGGGGCATTAACGGAGGGAGAGAGCGGGGGATGGAGAGTGCCTCCTCCATGCTCCATTCACGACCCCTCCACGTCTCCCGAGGAGGAGGAGGATGGGGTCTTTTACGAACACTTGATGAGGAAGACATGAAAGATCTTAACACTCTCTGATGTTAACCTTTCAGCCTGCGCGGCGCCAACGCTAGGCTAATGCAGCGCTATCGCGGCGGCGCTGCGACGTGCATAATGAGCGCTAGCAGGCGGCGGCGGTGGCTTGTTGTAGTGCTAGCATGCTATTCATCCCCGCTACGTCATTAGCGTTCTGGGCGGGTGAGTCAGAGCTGGCGCTCCAAGTGGGAAGACGAACCTCGTGTGTGACTCACTCACACGCACGCGCACACCCACGCACGCGCACACACACAGAACCCGGGCATATACCTTTCCCTCCGGTTCTCCTTCTCACCGCAGTGTACGGCCCCATGGCGCTCTGACGGGGGCGTGTTCACCGGGGTGGCCCATACGCCCTCAGGCACCCTCCCTGAGTAACAAACTAAATCTGTCTGATCGTTTTGTGTGTTACAGTATTTTATTTTACTTTATTTCTGAAAAAATTCCCCATTCAACTGAGATGACAATTCCAAGCAATAACAGGAAAAATACAAATAGTAAACAAACATGAGGTCATGGGATGTTCACTAAATTAAAAAAATATAGTATTTTAAATAAAATGGTACATTTCAGACATGCTATGAAACGTCACCTTGGCCAAATAAATACAGCATTTTTCCCACGGCATTTTTTTCCCAGCTCTTGCATGAGACGTGTGGCATGGTTCTTGTGGTATGCTGCTCCGGGTCTCTCCTGCTAGATGAGCCGAGAACATGCCACTAGTGGTACCCAACATTGATGGCCATTCCTCCCCTCTCCGAGGATCCGGGAGCAGGGCAAAAGGCGTGGGCGATCTTAGCGCTGGGCATAGTCCCAGAGATGTGTCCGGACTCTAGGACGGTGTCTGATGCTCTTGGACCTCGCTGTAATAGCGAGGTCATCATGTGTTGGCCAAGCTCCTGCAGCTACCAACTATATAAGCACACCTTTTACCGGACGTCCGGACGGAATCGTGCTGGATTCGTCCCGCAATGTTGTCCATCATTCCCGCATTCACACACTCATTCAAACACTCATCCACACACCGACGGCGGTGTCAGCCACGCAAGGAGACAGCCAGCTCGTCAGGAGCAGTCAGGGTGAGGTGTCTTGCTCAGGGACGCCTCGAACACTCAGCTAGGAGGAGCCGGGGATTGAACTAGCAACCTTTCAGTTCAGAGTCACCCAGCTCTACCTTCAGAGTTCCCTGAGGGCCTCTTTAGTTAAGAGCGAGCGCTAGCTGATGAGACGGTAAGCGGTACGATGCCCGGGCTGACCTCTCTGTCTTCTCCACCCAGATGAAGACCGCCTGACCAGGAGGAAGAGCGTTGTGGACACCATCTCCCTCCAGGTGGACATCCTGCCCAACAACCTCCCTGATCAGGTCGGCTTTCCTCTCATTCTGGGTTTAGTGATCCCTGCTGTACATCGGGTCTGTCCCTGTGTGGAAGAGGCTAATCTTTGTGTATCCTGCAGTCCCAGCTGGCCGAGGAGATCACCTTCGAGACCTTGAAGAAGGCCATAGGTGAGGTTCATTGTGGTCTTCATCACTTCTGATTGATCCAGCTCACAGGGTCTCTGATTTGGTGCACTGATGTTCTTATTGGTCAAGGCTTCGGGTTAAAAAACATTCTGATTGGTCGAGGCGCCTGATGACTGTCTCTGATTGGTCGCAGACACCACAGGCCTGGAGGAGCAGGAGCGGGAGAAGAGGCGTCAGGTGATCGAGAAGTTCCAGAAGGCTCCGTTTGAGGAGATCGCTGCTCACTGCGAGTCCAAGGTAGCGGTCCCAGAGACCTGGGCTATAGGCTCTCCTACCAGACAGACCCTCTGAACGCGGGCTCACCGTGCTAACTGGCTCTATTATCCCCATCTCCTCCAGGCCAACATGCTGCACGACAGACTGGCCCAGATCTTTGAACTGACCATTCGGTGAGTGGTTGAGATTCGGTATAGTTTTACTTTTCGACTAAAGTTATTCGTTTTAAAGGCTGAAACAGCATGGAACTGAAATATTTGCTAATGATTACAATATTTATATATATATACTGTATTTGTTAAGGCAGTGTTACACGTGTACAGCAGGCTACATGCTCATTCTAACAATAATAACACGGTGTACTTCTATAAGGCTAATCTTGTGTTGCTTGAGTATGCTCCGTGCTAAGGCTGCGTTGTGTGAGTGGGCTAAATGCTAACGCTGTGCTGTGTGAGCCGGCTCCGTGCTAATGCTAAGCCTGTGTTATGTGAGCAGGCTCCGTGCTAACACTGTGATGTGTGAGCAGGCTCCGTGCTAACACTGTGTTGTGTGAGCAGGCTCCGTGCTAACGCTTACCCTGTGTTGTGTGAGCAGGCTCCGTGCTAACGCTAACACTGTGTTGTGTGTGCAGGCTCCGTGCTAACGCTAACACTGTGATGTGTGAGCAGGCTCCGTGCTAACACTGTGTTGTGTGAGCAGGCTCCGTGCTAACGCTTACCCTGTGTTATGTGAGCAGGCTCCGTGCTAACGCTTACCCTGTGTTGTGCGAGCAAGCTCCGTGCTAACGCTTACCCTGTGTTGTGTGAGCCGGCTCCGTGCTAACGCTAACACCGTGTTGTGTGAGCCGGCTCCGTGCTAACGCTAACCCTGTGTTGTGCGAGCAGGCCCCCCCCCAGCCCGTCCGGCGTGGTGTCCGTCTCGGCCGGCCACCCCCAGCACCAGTCGGTCCCGGTCTACGAGATGAAGTTCCCCGACCTGTGCGTCTACTGACCGGGGGACTCCGTCGGGACCATCTGGAGCCCTCTAGAACCTTCTAGAAGGACCCCCAGCCAGACTGAACATTCAAGAACCTTTAGAGGCGGGAACGGCGGGGAAGGGCGTTAAAAAGGTCTTCATTAATCGGATCTAATTGAATGCATTGTTCAGCACCATGACCCCCCCCCCCCCCCCCCCCCCCCCTTTAAGACCATCTCATCGCCGCAGGTACAAAAACAAAAACCCAAATCGGTCCTATTTTCAATGTCAGTTGGGTGTCGTTGAGGGGTTGGTTTCTTAAATCGTAATCTTTTGAATCTTATTGAAACCTCTTAAAACGACTAAAAGGCCGTGGAATGATGAGGCCTTCATCAGCACTGCTCCACACCGTAACCTCACGTCACTCACACACAGACACGGCGCACAGTGGTGAATTGAACCGGCCGATTCTCAGAGACGGTTGTTGGTGTGTGTCCACGTCTTGTACAAGGTATAAATAGGATCAGTTCATGCCGTAGTCTTAACCTTCTGCTGATGTATGCTAGCTAGCTCCCCTTGGGTCTAGATACCCCTTTGAGCTGCAGTTCCTCCGTCAGCCTCAAGCAGTCTCAAGTTTCCCTTAAATTAAACGGATTAGCATCGCTCTCCAGCGGTCCCTCTCTGTCTCCCTGCCCCGATTGGTTTGATGGAGTTAAAACGACAACGGGAGATCGGTAGATTCCGTGTAAGAATGTCTTGAACAAAATGTTATGGCGTTCCCCCTGAGACGGAGAACCAACGGATCAATATCTCTGTCAGGAGAACCGACAGGTTAGTGTCTCCAGTATGCTCTCAGCCCTAAGAACCCAACGCCTCCTCAGGCTCTGAGTGTCAAGCCCCCCCCAGCGTCTAGCAACCATGCTATCAGACTAATGCAACTACAGTGTACTGAATGGAGTGCCGCTAGGCTACGTTATGGCTAGCTTGTCTATTGCCATCAGCTATGCCACGGCTAATGATGTAGCCACCTACAATGCTAAGACTAGCGTCGGTTGTACAAGAAAAGCCGCCAGCGAGAGAACAGATGCAGCGAACTGGTACTTGTGATGCATTGTGGGTATTAAAGTTTATAATAATATAATGGGGGTTTTGTGAGAGAACAATAAGGTTTTATATTCATGTGTCCTATATTAACGCCGTTTGGCAAGGCCTGCACTTTGGGAGAATACAGCCACTATGTTCAAGAGGAGTTATAGCAATGTTTCATGAGAGGCGTGTGTAGAGTATTAATAGTATTGTATATTACTCATAGGAATACTGCTTCTGATTAAGCAATAGTGCACTAGATATTTCAACTTACTTTTAAATATCTCTGGCTGGCATTTCTCCCAGCCAATCGCGTTCCACTTGCCTCCTCAGTCGTCGTGGAACCAGATACTACTATCAGTCGTGCCCGTATGGTCCCAGCGTACATTCCCCTCCACGCCTCCCCGACGCAGTGCACATTGATCTGTCATCGTGCTCGCCGAGTCTGAAGGCATGGCGGGGCTACGTGCTCCCACTGCAGAGCTCCCACTCTCATGACTAGATTCCCAGTCCCCTGTGTAGCCGTGGTGACGCCTTCATGCATATTACCTGTTGTGTGTGTGTGTGTGTCCCATCCTGACACCAAAACACGTCCATTGCCAAAGACGGAGCCAGCTTCAGTTGGGTTCTCTCACTCAAGTGTGGCGCGCCGGAGTAACACGCACACGTACACACGTACACACACACATGTACACACACACGTGTACACACACACACACACACACACACACACACGTACACACACACACACACACACACACCAGCAGGAAGTACCTTTATAATCCCTCATGCTGAGCGCTATCTGTGCGTGAAGCTGTGCCTGTGGAATAGGAGCAGCCTTCTGGTCTTTCTCGACTATCAAGGCAACGCTGTGTGTGAGTGGGTTACCCATGATCCTCTAGTCGTCTCTTCTCGTGGCTCTAGCGATTGTTAGTGATCTCAGCAGCTGATCCAGTTCAAAGCGTGTGTTCAGTAGTTTGAACCTGAGGCCGGTTTAACCCGGTTTAAGTCTGGTCTCGCAGGTAGATGCGGGGGGGGGGGGGGGGGGTTATGTAGATAAAGAAGATGACAGGAAACAGAATGTGGAAATGTTTGGGCACATCCAGGTAGACAAGAGAAGGCGAAAGGTTTCTTTTGGTGTCTGGTTAACAAAAATAGCATTTTGGGCGAGGTTTGCTTTGGTCGACTTGATGAGATGAGGGTTTCTATTGGCCGTTTAGTCACCAGGAAGGTATGGAAAGTTTATATTGGCTCTATGTGTAAGTTTGTTGTGTGTGTGGATATGTCATGAGACTCAGTGTTTAACAGGATGAGAAGGCAGAGGGGGAGACCGAACTGTTTTTCAGATTGATGTCTGCTGTGTTTTATTCTTACTGTGATAAGATGATGTAAGGTCGTGTTCTAGAAATCCATGAGTTATGTGATGCGAGGAGTCCACTAGCCAGACCTACCCCTAGGGGGCGCTGTAGTGTTTTCACAGGTTCTATCCACTATGGATTTTAATAATCAAACTAGTTACCATATTTACAGTTAGTGATGGTGCATCCTTTAAATGTGTTTTTGTGCTTTTACCTTGGCTGAGGGTTCAAATGTTGTTTGCCACACCGTTCTAAAAGAGTTAGATGTTCTATTTTTCTATAGTCCGTGTTCATCGTCGACTTGCCTGCTAGACATCGGCAAGCTGGTCTTTTCCAGAGTGTAGAACAAAACACAGGTACGCTTTTACTTTGAAATTCATCAGCAGTGCTGGCATCCTTGTGGAACATCAGCCGAGATCAGTCAAAATACTTGGAGTCTTTTAATATGAAAAGTGTTGTGTGTTGACCGCTCAATCCTCTGTTGGGTTGTTCATCGTGTGAGCATGTGTCGTAGTTCCTCAAGTACGAGCTGTGATTGACAAACACTGCATTAGTTCTTATCGGTTCATGTAGCTGTGAAACACACAGGTCTTAAAGGCACACGACAGCCTGGAATCTCCTCAAACATGGACTTCAAAACACCTCCCTATAGCTCTCCAAGCGACTCGGATCAGCGCAGCTTGTCGAGTCCGACTCTCAGAGTTTGATTGGTCGGCCACTAGCCCCGCTTGGCTCGGATTGGCCCACGAAGCTTCGTTAAACGGGACCGATTCACCTCTCAAAGGGCCCGGTGGTTCTCTGTGGAAAGCCCGGTCTGCTGTCTGGAACTCCAGGCTGTGATGAATAGATTTAGATCTGACAGAAAAACACACGCTCTTATTTTGATTTCACGGCGGGTGCTAAGATACTCAGCCCTCGGCGACAAGAGCACAACGCTGAATACTAACGAGTGTTTTCAGTTCACACCTCGTGGTCCGTCTGCTCAGTGGAGACTACTGAGATACACATGAACCAGCAATTGATTTTCTCTTGCCAAAGCACAGGCTAACCCACAGGCTAGCTAAAGGCTAGCTAACGTTAGCAAGCGGGTCATAGGTTGAATTATATTACCACTCAGCTGTGCTAGATGTAGATTATAGATTCATAGCAAAAAAAATACAGCTATAAATACTAACTAATAAAGGTGAATAAATATGGGAAATTGTGAATGATTTAGTGCACTTTGACCGTTGTGTTTCCGGTGATCTGAGGACTTTGATGAGTTCCCTTTGCTACGTTGTGTCATTTTACGGACAGTGTTACGTACAGCAGCAATATTGTGATCTCTCGTTCAATACCACCGTACTATATATATATATATATATGCACTATTTAGAACCATACTGCTCCAACGTGGTGATCCATTAGGCATCCAGTCTTAGCGCGTATCATATGGAGGTTCTTGAGAGATTACTTGACGGTGAATTAGCACAGACACGACTCACTGCCTCAATAATGGTTCTGGTTCTGTATGGACAACTTAGTAGTGCTAGTTGAGAACTAGTCAAGAGGAACTCGAGCTCTGACCTGGAGCGGGGAGAAGGTACTTTAGGTTGTTTAGGGAACTAGACTTCTGCTCTTCATTCTTCTTGTTCGTGGTAGGTCCGTTTTGTAGAACAATTCATTGTATGCGTTTTCATTGTATTCAGCAATCAGAATAGTGATGAGTCTCAATCGGTTTCAAGGTGTGTGTTTCAGACCCCCGTTGGGAGGATCTGAACTCTTTCTGTTTGATGCAAGATATATTTTTTAAAAGCTAGTTCATTCGTTCGCTCACGCCTCAATGATGCAATTCTTGGACTGTGCGCTTTTCAATTTGCCAATTCAAAGCAGTCCACTGGGAGTGGCCCAGTACGACCCCCAGTGCTGTACTGGTGGGTGGGTACCAGCGGTGTGTAGATCGATTGTAAACGGTGCGATAGGTTGGGGGGGCGCCACGGTTTGTTATTTTGTCGCACGCTTGGACAAAGTATATGACGTGTTTAGAGGACGATCGATGGTGATTTCAACGCTCTGTTCCGCTGTGAATTCTGCATCAACAAGAATGTATCTGAAATCAAATAAAGTCAAATCTTTCTATCAAACCAGTCCCGGTTTCCTGTTTCTTACAACAATGTGTTCACAGGGTGACAAACCTCATGTTTATCAAACGTAAACTGCAAAATAACTGATTTCTGCCCGATAACGAATAAGTTACTCCCCAAATAAAATGTATGTGGGAATGTAAAAATCCCCCCTTAATGTATGAATAATGGAATGTATAAATAATTTCCATAATGTGTTTAAATGTATAAAAACGATTCCTTCTGGCATTATGTCTGCTGATCGCACCGTGTGATGGTTAGAAGAACCTTCTAGTTCTGTAAGAAGCCACAGTAGGAGTGTATTATCGTACTGCTGTGAGTCTATTCCTGGCCGGTGGGGGTCGTGGGGTCACTGCCGACAGCTCTCTCCACGTACGCAGCAGACTGCGGAGAAGAATCCCTCCTCTCTTCATCGTTTCGGATGTGTTTGTACCCCGCCGCCATCATGTCAGATATACCATATCTATACGGAACCAGGTGGCTCTCTTGGCGTAAGTCTTTTCATCCTAGTGATTGCTCTGGTTTGGATTTGACATTAATGAGTTGAAAAAAAATTGTCCTCAACTCCCATTTATAAATTTTATTGTTCAATAATTGTAAGAACAGTACATTTAATTGATGCCTTTAGTATCAACATGTGGGAAAGACCAAACAATACGAGGTGTTTTGTCCGGCAGGTTGGATTAACATTGGCCTGGAGACGCAGCTCAATGTGTTAATTGTGGGGACACCCTCCCCAGAGATACTGCTCGTTAACACCCTCCTCCCCCCGCCAAAGTAAAATCACCACAGTCGTTTAACAATTCATTAACTTGAAACACTTTTATTTTGAAATCGACGCGTTAATGACTGCATCTCGGGTGAGCGCATGGGGAAATATGCCAGGACTTTTACTTTGAAAACCCAAGGATTGTCCACCACTGCTGAGGAGAACCTTCACCTTCATCTTTTATCCTCTTCCTCCTCCTCCTCCTCCTCCTCGCCCCCCTCCTCTTCCTCCTCCTCCTCTGCCTCTGCCGGGGGGGCCCCATGTCTCTCCGGGGCCCCCGGTCTCTCCAGGTGCCCGGGGCTGGGTCTGAAGGGTCTGATGGGCTGGTGGTTGTGGGGTTGAATCCCTCCGGATGTCGGGGGTCTCTGGGGCCTGGAGGTCTCCCCGCTGGAGGCAGCTGCGGCCGAGTGGGGAGGGGGTGTGGGTGGAGTAGATGGTGGAGGAGGGGGTCTTGAGGGTGGAGGTGGGGGTCTTGAGGCCAGAGGTGGGGGCCTGGAGGGCGGGGGTCTGGCAGGAGGTCGCGGCCTCACCTCCCCGCTCTCGTCACTGAAGAAACAAAAGAGGTCAGATGGGTGAGCTGAAGATGCACTGCTTCTACTGTTCAGTGTGTGTGAGCGTACATGTCTGCAGGTGTGTGTGCGCACCTGTCTGCAGGTGTGTGTGCGCACCTGTCTGCAGGTGTGTGTGCGCACCTGTCTGCAGGTGTGTGCGCACCTGTCTGCAGGTGTGTGTGTGCGCATCTGTCTGCAGGTGTGTGTGTGTGCGCACCTGTCTGCAGGTGTGTGTGTGTGCGCACCTGTCTGCAGGTGTGTGTGTGTGCGCACCTGTCTGCAGGTGTGTGTGTGTGCGCACCTGTCTGCAGGTGTGTGTGCGCGCACCTGTCTGCAGGTGTGTGTGCGCGCACCTGTCTGCAGGTGTGTGTGCGCGCACCTGTCTGCAGGTGTGTGTGCGCGCACCTGTCTGCAGGTGTGTGTGCGCGCACCTGTCTGCAGGTGTGTGTGCGCGCACCTGTCTGCAGGTGTGTGTGCGCGCACCTGTCTGCAGGTGTGTGTTCAGGTATGTGTGTGTGTTCAGGTGTCTGAGCGTACCTGTCTGCAGGTGTGTGAGCGTACCTGTATCCAGGTTTGTCTGCAGGTGTGTGTGCGTACCTGTGTTCAGGTGTGTGTGTCTACCTGTCTGCAGGTCCACTGGTAGGAGCCGTCGTGTGTTTCCCTCCCTCCATGTGCGAGTGGCCACCGGGGGACTCCCGGCTCTCCTCGCTGGAGGGCGGGGGGGTGGGCCGGGGTCTGGGCCGGCGCCTGCAGGGGGCCGCGGGCCCCTGGCACTGGGCGGGGGGGCGGCTGTGGTTGAAGTGGGCCGCCGCCATGCACTCTGCGCTGGTCTTGTCACACACACACTGCAGCTTGTCACACCGGCCCTGGCCCTGGCCTGGGGAGGGTGGGGGGCATGGGTTTAGCCAATCAGGAGCACGGGTGGGGGGGGGGGGGGTTCAGCGTTTAGTTCCTTAGACTTAGAGGTACACTTTGTTATCATCTTATATAATGGTAACGGAGTGTGTCATGGGGTGGTGCCCTGGGTAATGGGGTGGTGCCCTGGGTAATGGGGTGGTGTCCTGGGTAATGGGGTGGTGTCCTGGGTAATGGGGTGGTGCCCTGGGTAATGGGGTGGTGCCCTGGGTAATGGGGTGGTGCCCTGGGTAATGGGGTGGTGCCCTGGGTCATGGGGTGGTGCCCTGGGTCATGGGGTGGTGCCCTGGGTCATGGGGTGGTGCCCTGGGTCATGGGGTGGTGTCCTGGGTCATGGGGTGGTGCCCTGGGTCATGGGGTGGTGTCCTGGGTAATGGGGTGGTGTCCTGGGTAATGGGGTGGTGTCCTGGGTAATGGGGTGGTGCCCTGGGTAATGGGGTGGTGCCCTGGGTAATGGGGTGGTGCCCTGGGTAATGGGGTGGTGCCCTGGGTAATGGGGTGGTGTCCTGGGTAATGGGGTGGTGCCCTGGGTAATGGGGTGGTGCCCTGGGTAATGGGGTGGTGCCCTGGGTCATGGGGTGGTGCCCTGGGTCATGGGGTGGTGCCCTGGGTAATGGGGTGGTGTAACTTCAGATGACGTAACGGATATTTGAGGTAACGTATTGAAACCACGGGTAATGCGTTATTGGATGATCCAGAGCGTTGACGTGTGAGAAGCGGTCCAGACGACTCACATCGAGGGGTCCCTCCCTCGCAGGACACCTGGGCGCTGAGTCTGCGGTCGGCCTTGCAGCCCATGGTGGAGATCTGCCGCAGACAGCACTGGTGGAGGAAGCAGCAGCTGCAGCACACAGGAAGGCTTTCTGTCAGACGTGACCATGAATACCAGCAACGGCTAACTTGTAAATGTAAAATAACCGGCTTAAGCTTAAGTGTTGTGACTGCAGTACAACTGGCACCAGTATTGGGACTGCAGTACAACTGGCTTAAGCTGGTTGCAAGCTGGTTCAAAGTACTGTGACTTCAATAACACTGGCTCTAGTGTTGTGACTGCAGTACAACTGGCTTAAGCTGGTTGTAAGCTGGTTCTGACTGCAGTACCACTGGCTCCAGTATTGTCACTGCAGTACAACTGGCTTAAGCTGGTTGTAACTGCAGTACCACTGGCTCCAGTATTTTGACTGCAGTACAACTGGCTTCAGCTGGTTGTGACTGCAGTACCACTGGCTCCAGTATTGTGACAACAGTATGACTGAATAGCGCTGAGGGGTCTGCTGACCGGTCCAAGGGGTCCTGCGGTGGCCCCCGGCCCTCCTGGCCGCAGTAGCAGCCGTACATCTTGAACTCATCGGGGCAGCGGCCCGTGAGGCAGCGCAGCATCTGGCCCAGTGCTGGCAGGGCGCGGCCCGGCCCGCCGTCCCGGCCCGCCACCGTGAAGACCTCGCTGCACTCTGGGGGAGACAGACCTGTGAGGGGTTAGCAGAGCGGAGAGGAACGTAGAGCAGCGAGCCTAGATCTTCATCCTGGCACCAGGTCATGGCTTATGGTGCACCAGGTCGCAAAGAATTTTTTTTTTAATAATTTATATTTTATTTTGAAAATCTCCGGATGCTCTCTCACTCGGCGGGCGATCGCCCGATGTCACAGACTGAATGAAGACGGAGTGATGGCGATATGTTTATCAGTAGTGAACTCAGTCTACGCTTTAATGTGTTCATCAGTATTGAACTCAGTCTATGATTTAATAAAACTTTGATCAGTAGTGAACTCGGTCTACTCTTTAAGACGTTTATCAGTAGTGATCTCAGTCTACGCTTTAATACAACGATGTCACACTTTATGATGGCTTACAGAATACGGTGTAACACCAGTCCGCCAGGATATTGTCTGACGTATTACCGGTCTGTGGTGTAAACAGGCTGGGGACCGCTGCCCTAGAGGACCTCTCTATATTCATTATTTGGATAAGACGGGGAACGGTCCAACTGGTTCCCCGGTTCCCTGTAGAGACACACACGGCCGACAGAACCCATCTGTTCTGCTGTCTGGGACCTGTTGCTGGCCGGCTCCATCTCGACCGTAGTCATGGTAACTAATAAATCTGTACTCTGCTGTGACGGTAAATAGATGTCGAAACTGTAGCCTTCGTAAACCGGCTTCTTCTGTCCTCGTTTCCACGGTAACAGATGAACTGGTGGTCACTGTAGCAGTTGTCTTTAATGGTTGTCATGGTAACGTGTGTGTGTGTGTACCTGGGCCCTCGGGGGGGAACTCGATGTCCGTCATTCCCATGGCCTCCAGCAGAGACCAGGAGAGAAGCCCCGCCCTTTTCTGTGCCACGCCCCCTCCTGACAAACACAAACACAACAAGGTACTGAGTAATGTAGTATAACTGATATGAAGAGTACTACAGAGTACTGACAAAGTACTCAATACTACAGAAGCCCTCAACCAGACAGAAGTACTGCCCAGTTCCCAAGGACAGAGTACCAAATAAATACTAACTACCGTAGAAATACTAGATACACTAAACCCCATGTAAGTACTGAGAACACTACAGAGGTACTCTGTACAGAAGTATAATACTTTTGCACTCTGTACAGAAGTACAGAGTACCAAAGGAATGCTAACTTCTACAGAAGTACTGAACACCAGGTAAGCACTGAGCACACCAGAGGTTGGACGACAGAAGTGGGTCCGGACCGAAGCCCAAAGCACACGGCACAGATGTGACAAGCATTGGGCCAGACCGCTATCACTAGCTCGGTGCTTCCACTAAAACAAGAGGACTTTGGTTCTAGCCCTTTGAGTTCTCGAGCTCTCTAGTGGTGCTATGGCTTTGGGGCGGAACGCGCTCCGTGTGCTTTGGGCTTCAGGATGGAGTCAGGTTGAGGTCGGTCCTCTCGACGTCTAACCGAACCCTGAGAGCCGTCTGCTGCCCGCTCCTCATCACAAGGAGGCCTCTCCTGCTCCTCCTCCTGCTCCTCCTCCTCCTCCTCCTCCCCCTGCTCCTGCTCCTCCACGCTGCGTGAGGGAGGTGTTGTGGGCGTAGTGTGGAGGTCGTAGAGCGGTGGGAGTGCTACGGCGCGGTTGCGGCGCCTAGCGACGGCGGTCGTGCGGCGTGTCGTCTCCGTCGCAGTGGGAGACTTTGCAGCCGAGGGCGTGGTTGTCGTGGCTACGGCATTCCGATCTTAAAGGGCGAGGCGAGCTGACGGGGTTAGTGGGGGGGGGGGCGGGGTTAGGATTAGTTGGTGTCTGCTCCGGGGTGCTTCACCTGTGGGCTCACCTGGGCTCGGAGACGGGGGGTCGTCAGGGGGAGTGGTCAGAGGAAGCTCCGCCTCCTCCTGTGATGTTTCAGAAGGAGTGGGCGGGGCTTCGGTCGCAGCCGTTGGTCGAGGCGACGAGGGACGCGCTGATGGAGAAGGATCACATGTGAGAACCCCGGCTGCCTGAGTCAGTGTCTTGCTGAAGGGTTAGCATCTTGTATAAAGCATCTCTGACCTGCGGGTGTCTCTGACCTGTGGGTGTAGCCGGGTGTCTCTGACCTGTGGGTGTAGCCGGGTGTCTCTGACCTGTGGGTGTAGCGGGTGTCTCTGACCTGTGGGTGTAGCCGGGTGTCTCTGACCTGTGGGTGTAGCTGGTGTCTCTGACCTGTAGGTGTAGCGGGTGTCTCTGACCTGTGGGTGTAGCCGGGTGTCTCTGACCTGTGGGTGTAGCCGGGTGTCTCTGACCTGTGGGTGTAGCCGGGTGTCTCTGACCTGTGGGTGTAGCCGGGTGTCTCTGACCTGTGGGTGTAGCCGGGTGTCTTTGACCTGTGGGTGTAGCTGGTGTCTCTGACCTGTGGGTGTAGCCGGGTGTCTTTGACCTGTGGGTGTAGCTGGTGTCTCTGACCTGTGGGTGTAGCCGGGTGTCTCCATGAGGTTGGTGTTGGGGTCCCACCCTGCTCCATGGAGTGGTCTGCGGGGGTTGTCCTGGTAACCGTAGCCATTGTTTTTGTTGTTGTTGACTTAGGCGGTATCGTGGTTACGGACATCAGGGGGACGGCCTCTACTTGACGAGGGGCAGTTAAGTAGTCAATAACAATAATAGACAACCGACGAAAAACTCAATACCGTTGTTGGACGTTATTCGTTTTTAACCTCTAGGTGGCGGCAAACTCATGAACGGCGTTAAGCGTTGAGCTGAGCTTTAAAGAAAGTAATGTGGTAATACTACCGTAACACATTGAACAAATATGATTCTCCCTGCTAGGGGTCGTACTGACCTCTCCCAGTCCGATGACCTAACTCTCTGTGATCTTCATCCTCACCTTCCTCCCTACCATCATCATCGTCCTCCTCCTCCTCCTCTTCCTCCTCCTCAGAGGACTGGTGTGGGCGTAGCAGCGAGGGCCTGCTGGTGGCGGTGCTGCCGGGACGTGGACCTTCTGTTGTCACAAAAACAAGTGTGTTTCTACTCTCTCCACCAGACTGTGACCCCGACCGTGTCGTCGTAGTCCGGTTCGCATCAGAACAGAGAACCCCCTCGGCCTGGACCACTGAGCCGCCAGCTCACATCAGCAGCTGTCTGCGCTCTAGCGGAGGACGGGGAAGGTCTTTAAGCAGAACGACAAATGCCCATGGAGGCTGAGGCGGGGGGGGATGTGGCTCAGGAGGAAGAGCGGGTAGGCTGGTAACCAGAAGGTTGCTGGTTCGATCCACCGGCTCCTCCAAGCTGTAGAGTGTCGAGGTGTCCCTGAGCGAGGCACCTCACCCTAACTGCTCTTGGTGAGCTGGCTGTCGCCCTGCGTGGCTGAAACCGCCAACGGCGTGTTCATGTGTGAATGAACGGGTAAACGTGAGGCAGTATTGGAATCTACTTTGAGTGGCTGCTGGCGGTTGGGACCCTCCTTACCGTCGGAGCCCGGGGCCCGGTGTGGTGACCCCACATCGTCCTCTTCCTCAGAGGACCGCTCGGCCGGGGGGTGTCTGGACGGGCGAGGAGAGCCGACGGGGCTCTGGGACCCAGACGAGGGAGCGGGGGGCCCTCGGACGTCACGCCCCGGTGCGTCGGGGGGCTGGGTTAGCGGCGGGCGGTGCTGTGAGGGGCTGAGGTTCCCAGTCGGGGCTGAGACAGGGAAAGGAAGATGTCTGGTCGGTCTTTGATGCTCCGATGATAGGAGCGTTTGGACGGCGGAGGCTACGTCTACGTCTTCAGTCGTCACGACGACGCCTGGAGGAGACATGTGATCTCTCCCGAGCGCCGTTTGATCCGCGCTCGCATGTTAACCCAGTTCTGTCCTGACTGGATACACATCCTCAATTATTTAAATGATCTTTTTTTCTTTCATGACCGGATCCACTGTGTTTTCTGTGAGATTAGAGCGCACTACGCCCACGGGCGCTAGACTAACGCTACGGCTGAGAGGAGGAGGGTCCGTCTGTTTGTTGGTCCATCTGTCTGTTGACTTCTAAGACAGCAGGGTTGCGGAGATGGATGGGAAAACCTTATATTCCCTCTGTTCCCCTTTTGGGAGAAACCACATATTTTATGTAGAGCTAAGCTCATAACTTCAATTAATTTAAAAAGTTTACTTAAGAGCAAGACGCGTCGAGAAAGTCAAGAAAAGTAGAAGTTAAATAAAACTAAACATTGGCTCTAAAACCTTGGCTTTTATAGACCTCTGAAGAATATGTCCCGCCTACGAGTCTCCCTCTGTCAAATGTCTATGGGAAATAACATGGCGTTTTGTGTGCGAATGATCGTACATTACAAACTCTAGGTGGCGAAGAAGTAAAAGCTGTGTCACGTTTTGAACTACCCACTTTTTCCTTCTTTTTCCTTTGGGTTGTCTGTGCCGTTAAAGTAGTAAACGATCATTAATGATAACCGGAGTTTAGTTTCAATCTGCGCAGACTTCATACGTCATACTTGTGATGGAGGAGGGAGTAGATGTCCTTGCTTGCAACCAGTCACAACCTAACGTGATGGTCATTCCACATGAAATATCAGTGGGCCATAAAAATTAATCACTGGCGAGGTTCATTTGTTGGCTGTTATTGAGACTAGAGTTTTCGCGTGGGCGTTGCACGCACTCAACCTCTAGTTCTAATTAAACCCATAGCAATAATGTGGTAACCCCAGTCGATAAAATAATTTCTGCGCGCATAATATAATAACATTTTGCCTATAATGTTGCGACGTATAACATTCGTTCACCACAAATTACTCTTAAAAGCAGTGCCAACATTTAAATATTTTTTAACCATTCAGCGAACAAAAGGCAACAGGCTGATTATCATTTAGGGGGCCACTCAAGGATATGCAGAAGCCTCATCAACACGCCAACTGAAGTATTGTGAGAAATACAGACTTTCTACTCCTTATTCACATATAGGGTCATTACATTTCCTACGGAGAAAATACTACCTCAGGGGTAATATTATTCAGGTCAATTTCAGGGTACAAATGTCAGGATATGTTGTTCACACATACGGCCCATCAGGAGAATATCAGGAGTTACACGTGTGCCTGAAAGCAGCTAGTGTGTGAGCATTTAAATACATTATAAAATTGGTAAATTTATGGTAAGAGGGGAAATTGTTCAATGTAAAGTGTAGTATACTATGCATGCAAATCAATTATTCAATAGCTTTTACTGTTATTCAGGGCTGAAAAGTGCATTGACATTTTAAAATGCAAGGCAACTACTATTGGTAGGTTGAAAATGAGTATCATCATTGAGATTAAACATCTCTTCCAGTGTCCTGGCCAAAACAGGCAGCAGTAGCCACACATAGCATACATGTGCGCGTGTGTGTGTGTGCGTGTATGTTCGTGCGCATGTGCGTGTGTATGTGCGTGCTTGCGGTGAGCTGCAGGCTGCTTGGCACATGCGCACATGAGCAACTCGAGTAACTGGTGTGACAGGAATGTTATTATAGTAGTACGATTTAGATCGATTCGATCGATTTCAAACATGAACGAGCAGCGTTGGTGCCACCTCCGTAGGCGGGCTCTGGTGGTCTGTTCATATCTGCCTTAGCATTATGTTTCTTCATAATAGTTGACTACTTTAACTGCACCGACAATCCAAAACCCCTGTGGAAACTAGATGGAAAAAGTGTGTAGTTGAAAACGTGAACTTTTACTGCGAAAACGACACAGCTTTTACTTCTTCGCCACCTACAGAGTTTGTCATCATTCAAGAACGCCATGTTATTTCCCATAGACATTTGACCGAGGGAGACAGGACTTATTCTTCAGAGGTCTACGGGTGGCTCACCTGGGTCACTGGCTGAGGTATTGTGGGTAATGAAGTCCCCTTGTGTCTCCAGATCCAGCTCTGTCATTCGGGAACAAAAGGGAAGTGGAAGTGTTTGAGAACAGAAAGTGTTTTTGTGGTGATGAGGCGGGGGCGGGGGGGGGGGGGGAGGGTATAAAGAGAGAGAGAGGATAGCTATTATCTGAAGGACCTTTAAGCTTCGCCCGGCTCCATTATTAAACTAACGAGTAAAGACAAACTGACCTGTACTGACGATGCTGAGGAAGTCAGCGGGAGGCCATGCCCCCTCTTCCTCCAGCTCCCCCTCCTCTTCCTCTGGAGAGAGAAAACACAGAATAGCAACTACATACATACTAACGCACACACACACACCTACACAGCTACACACCTACACACACATTCCTCTCAGAGGAGAAATGACTCAAGAACTAATATAACTAAAAGAGAATATATAAGTTAAAACTCGCTTTGGTAATGATGATACGATAACTAAGCAAGTAACCAGAGTAACTTATCTGAATATTTTTATGATTCCCATGAGTCAATACAACTAATTGCACTAATGGTGCGAATGCTAACTTTATTTCTTCGTCATGTTTAAAGACGGTGTTGTGACGGCCGCGCTAAGGCCACTAACACCCCCACATCGTGGCCAAACGTTGCCCGTCTCGAAGGGGGATACCTGGAGTCTGGGACGGGGGCGCAGGGCGCGGGCTGATGAGGTCACTGGCGCCGCCCAGACCTGTGATGTCATGGCCCAGACCTGTGATGTCATGGCCCAGACCTGTGATGTCATGGCCCAGACCTGTGATGTCTTGGCCCAGACCTGTGATGTCATGGCCCAGACCTGTGATGTCTTGGCCCAGACCTGTGATGTCACTGCTGTTCTCGGCTGCCGCATCCCAAGAGAGCAGTCTGTCCACTGTCCACACAGAACGAGAGGTTATCGTGACGGGGTCATACCACGCACAACAAACTGGTTTCATTAAGTTAGGTTTCATTCAAAATGACCGTGGTAAAATAGTTAAAGATTAGAATAAAAACATAAAACATGAAGCCGAGCATAATGTACGCATGCTGTTACCTTCGTCCAGGTAGGAGGAGTTAAAGGCTGTGGAGTTCTGATAGGAGGAAAGAGCCGTCGCATTGTCATGCTCACTTCCTGTGAGAGGAGGAAGTAGAGAGCAGAGGGGTGAGAGGGGGCGGGGCTAGTTCCCTCATAGCTACTGTGTCTAATTCAACTTTATTTTTAGGAATAATCGATTGCAGTTTAAAGTGAACTAATATGGGTCCTGTTCATGGTTCTGATTGGAGGAGAGCGCGGTAGTGTGAGTCAACACGCCGTCTTACCGGCCTATCAATTGTCCTTGTTGAGGTGACATGAGGGACCTGCTGTGGATCAGTGTGTGTGTGTGTGTGTGTGTGTGTTTGACCTGCAGCTTCCGGGGTAGAGGTGTCGTTGTTCCCGCTGACGTTCCCGCTGACGTTCCCGCTGACGTTCCCGCTGACGTACCCACCGACGTTCCCGCTGACGTTCCAGAGCATCCCTGCTTGGGGACATGAAGAAGATTAGCAGGTAAGCTGCAGGAACCACGCAGACAGAAAGGGAGAGGGACAGACAGACAGACAGACAGACAGACAGACGGAGAGATTGAGACAGACAGACGGAGAGACAGACGGAGAGAGAGATTGAGACAGACAGACGGAGAGACAGACGGAGAGAGAGATTGAGACAGACAGACGGAGAGAGAGAGATTGAGACAGACAGACGGAGAGACAGACGGAGAGAGAGATTGAGACAGACAGACGGAGAGAGAGAGATTGAGACAGACAGACAGACAGACGGAGAGATTGAGACAGACAGACGGAGAGACAGACGGAGAGAGAGATTGAGACAGACAGACGGAGAGACAGACGGAGAGAGAGATTGAGACAGACAGACGGAGAGAGAGATTGAGACAGACAGACGGAGAGACAGACGGAGAGAGAGATTGAGACAGACAGACGGACAGACAGACGGAGAGAGAGATTGAGACAGACAGACAGACAGACAGACGGAGAGAGAGATTGAGACAGACAGACGGAGAGAGAGATTGAGACAGACAGACAGACAGACAGACGGAGAGAGAGATTGAGACAGACAGACAGACATGACAGACAGACGGAGAGAGAGATTGAGACAGACAGACAGACAGATAGAGAGATTGAGACAGACAGACAGACAGACAGAGAGACAGACAGACGGAGAGAGAGATTGAGAGACAGAGACAGACAGAGAGATTGACAGACAGAGACAGACAGACAGAGAGATTGAGAGACAGAGACAGACAGACAGATGGAGAGACAGAGACAGACAGACAGACAGAGAGATTGAGAGACAGAGACAGACAGACAGATGGAGAGACAGAGACAGACAGACAGACAGAGAGATTGAGAGACAGAGACAGACAGATGGAGAGACAGACAGACAGATGGAGAGACAGAGACAGACAGACAGATGGAGAGACAGAGACAGACAGACAGACAGAGAGATTGAGACAGACAGACAGACAGAGAGATTGAGAGACAGAGACAGACAGACAGATAGAGAGATTGAGAGACAGAGACAGACAGACAGACAGATAGAGAGATTGAGACAGACAGACAGACAGATAGAGAGATTGAGACAGACAGACAGACAGACAGACAGACAGACAGACAGACAGACAGACAGACAGACAGAGAGATTGAGACAGACAGACAGAGAGATTGAGACAGACAGACAGAGAGATTGAGACAGACAGACAGAGAGATTGAGACAGACAGACAGACAGAGAGATTGAGACAGACAGACAGACAGACAGACAGACAGACAGACAGACAGAGAGATTGAGACAGACAGACAGACAGACAGAGAGATTGAGAGACAGAGACAGACAGACAGACAGACAGA
>NC_082389.1:3246181-3253681 GCF_031168955.1 Gadus macrocephalus
CCAGGTGCCCCTCTAATTGCTCTCTGGAGCGCCCTGGTGGTCTCAGATATATTTCACAAGTTATTTAGTCATACGGTGATTCATTCAGCTATACAGGATGTCCTTAAGGAGCAGGTAAGGGTCAGGAAGTCCTCCTCAAACACAGGACTGCTCTACCGGACGACTGAAGATTTCTTCCCGTTGCTGTTAACCCTTGTTGCAAAGAATGTCCGCTGCCGTAGTGTTCTATCCTAGCGGTGTACATGATGGATATGGTAACTAGGTTCAGATTAGCACATCAAACCATTGGATGTGTTTTGTCAGATGACCCGGGTGGACCCCTGCAGTGAGCGGTAGCTTGAAGCTAACGGGGGGGGGGGGGGGGGCGGCGTGGCTCGGAGCGGCGCTTTTATCACCTGGATCTGTAGCCGAGCTCACTGCCCGGCAGCTGGCTTTATTAGCACGCTTATAAACGAGCTAGCGCGGTGTTCCGCCAGCCCGGCCCACCCAGGGGTCCGCTCAGCGGGGGGGGGGGGCCGCGGTCAAACAGAGTGCTAACGCTCAAGCTAGTCTTCAAAGGCTGAGAGAGAGAGAGAGAGAGAGAGAGAGAGAGAGAGAGAGAGAGAGAGAGAGAGAGAGAGAGAGAGAGAGAGAGAGAGAGAGAGAGAGAGAGAGAGAGAGAGAGAGAGAGAGAGAGAGAGAGAGAGAGAGAGAGAGAGAGAGAGAGAGAGAGAGAGAGGAGGGGGAATATGGACACACTCAGTTATACTGACAGAAAGAGAGAGAGGCAGAGAGAGAGAGGGGAAGTGTTGCTTCTCCTTCAGCAGATGATTATAAATCCTGAAAGCAACTCACAGTCAACCTTCTCAACACAGACCCCAGGTCTCCTGCGTCTGGTCCCCATCCCTCCATGAAACATCTAGACCTGCTTATCTTTATCCCCGTCTCACATTAACAAACTATTCAGACAGTATGGACGACGGACCCTCAGCGTCCACCGGGAGCCGATCTGGGATCTGTCCCAGAGCGGACACACGGAGCGGAGAACGAGGACCCTTACCGTGGTACGGCCGGTCTGGGCTCGGTTGCAGCGCGGCGTCCTTCAGGCCAAACCAGGGGTCATGCTCCAGACAACGGCCGGACCGGAGTGGAGCCAACCGGCGGCCGAAGGGACCGGTCAGGGTCCCGACCTGTGAGGGCACCAGGAGCCTCTGAAGACACACCTGAGTAGAACCTGCAGTGATCACCTCAGGGCCCACAGGTAGATGTTTCCTCTCTCCTCAGGGGCCACAGGTAGATGTTTCCTCTCTCCTCAGGGGCCACAGGTAGATGTTTCCTCTCTCCTCAGGGGCCACAGGTAGATGTTTCCTCTCTCCTCAGGGGCCACAGGTAGATGTTTCCTCTCTCCTCAGGGGCCACAGGTAGATGTTTCCTCTCTCCTCAGGGGCCACAGGTAGATGTTTCCTCTCTCCTCAGGGGCCACAGGTAGATGTTTCCTCTCTCCTCAGGGGCCACAGGTAGATGTTTCCTCTCTCCTCAGGGGCCACAGGTATATGGTTCTTCTCTCCTCAGGGGCCGACAGGTGACTGCACTACTCTGGAACCACACCCCACCTGAGCTTTATCAGCTCTCGTCAGACTGCCACAGGGGCCCCTCGATGGTGCGGGGCCCCTGGGTGTCGGGTGGCCCCTGCCCCGGCATGTGCCCCGTCCTGCCTCAGAGGAATTCGGAGGTTGACAAGGGACCCTTGTGGTGCTGAGTTTGTCCCGTGGGGGGGGGGGGGGGCAATGGTCCCAGGGCAGAGGGAGGGGCCCCCCTTAACCGCCCCTGAGGGGAGAGTGTGGGGGGGGGGGGGGGGTGGCTGACCTGCCCAGCCCAGCAACGGGAGCTTTCAGGGCTTCATGATCCAGGGATCAAAAATAGAGGACCTTTGTGTGTGTGTGTGTGTGTTTGTGTGTGTGTGTGTGCGTGTGCGTGTGTGTGTGTGCGTGCGTGTGTGTGAGACAGGTGAACAGGCTGTATTCCTAAAGAACAGAGCAGATGTTTGCGTTGCCAAACAGAAGAAGAATGTGATGAGAGGGATCCTGTGTTTCAAAGCGTTTTGAACACAAGGTTCTAACAACGTAACAGAGCATCATGTGATCCACCAGTCCAGTGGGTGTCTTACCCGGATCAGAATCAAATACTAATGAGAACGGACCAGTGTGCTCAGAGTTTATATTAGTTTATTATTGAATATGGATATGACGACATGCACTCTACATGTCTCTTAACTCTTGAAGTAAACACGCATCTAAAAAAAAACATTTACAAATATTAACAACATACGTTCTGTCTTTCTATCGCTCAAGGATTCTTCATTAATGCAGGTAAGGGTGGTAATGATGCCAGGTGAGTTTAGGTAACGAAACCCAGTGAGCTTAGGTAATGACACCAGGTGAGTTTTGGTAACGAAACCAGGTGAGTTTAGGTAACAACACCAGGTGAGTTTAAGTAACCACAGGTGAGTTTAGGTAATGACACCAGGTGAGTTTAGGTAACACCAAGTAAGTTGAGGTAATGAAACCAGGTTTGTTTAGGGAATGACACCAAATTAGTTTAGGTAACGACACCAGGTGAGTTTAGGTAATGACACCAGGGGAGTTTAGGTAACAAAACCAGGTGAGTAGGTGTTAATTACAGCAAAATATTCCATATTGAACATGAACTAGTTTCAAATATTTCCAAAACCTTTGATTCATCACAACATATCAGCAAGAGAAAAGCTGAGGAGCGTCTCTTCTCATTAATTTTAACCTCTTGAGAGGAGGATGGATGAATATGCACAGAGCCACACAGAGCACGTGGTAATAGAGGATGGGGTATTATTCTGGGATGGTTCCTCTGATTATTTCCGTCTCCGGAGCGGAGACCACTGTTCTGGCTCCAGTGGTTCCATTGAACCGTCTGACTCTACACACCTCGTATCACTTTTAATTTCCTGTTCTGGATTGGAGATAGATGACCGGGCTTTGCCCGTTTTGTTAATACGACCCGTTTAGTCTGACTGCATGTCCTGTGTTTAACCTATCTAAGGATCGGGCCACTGATTCCGACGTGAAGGGTCTTGTTGATAGCGCGCACCTCCAGAGTGATCTATTCAGATTTTCTTGCCAAGTAAAACAAGATGAGGGATAAAGGAATGAGGAGATTGGTGCTAGTGGGTCTAGAATTCATAGTTACAAAGACTTTTGGAGCGCTTTGTCACACAAGAATAATATGAGGATGGAAATGAACAAAAAAAGTTAAAAGTCTGGATTCCAACGGTGCTTTTTAAGGGGGATGTGGTCTGCCGTGGGGGGTTAGGGGGTGGGGGTAAGGAGTTGGGGGAGGTCGGTGGTCACGTGCACGGACTCATGCGCACGCTGGTTCCCGCCGCGTGCCGATGAAAAGCTCTTTGTCTCCCAGCAGCCTCGTCCTCCGCGATCCCCGCTCCTGGCGTCACGGTCGACCGCACATCTTGGCCAGGCATCTCTGTTTGAGGTCTGAACACAGGGCAGAGGAGAGGCTCAGGGTCCACCACACTCCTGCTGTTACATCAATGTTATCAGAACCCCCGGGGAGAGGAGGGGCTAAGGGTCCACAACACTCCTGCTGTTTCATCAACCTTCACTTCAACGTGTCTTGAGAGGCCAAGACGGTCCACCTTGTACGAACATACAATAGTATGATCGGACAAGAAACCCTGGTGAACCTGCCAAATTGTTCAGGATACTCATAGGCATCCTTGAGCAAGATGCCGCTAAACCATACCTGATCCTTATTGGTTGGTATCTGGTTTCACTCTGCTATGGATATGGTGTCTGCTAAATGACTAAATAGTGAGAGTGAATGGGGTAGGCACTAAACAGAATACCAGGTGAACATGCCGACCTGTCTGGAAACCAGCGTCCTTCAATCAGGTTGTAGGACACACTGTCTCTATGCAGATGATGTGATGTTGTTCTTTTGTAAGACGATAAACAACAGGGAACAGGGGAGGGTTTATGGGACATAATAGTCTTATATATATATATCTCAAGACATATATGAATCATGTATTTATATATATAAACTGATAAACTATATATGTATATAGTTTATGTTTATATATATATATACATATATACACATATACATACACACATACACTTTTTTTGTGTATATATAGCTGTATATATATGTGTAGATGCATATAGATACATAGTATATATATATATATAAGACGTGCATGTGTCTATATCTGGCACTGCAGGAGGTCTCAGTGACGGCTGACCTGGCCTGACCTTAGCAGACCATTAGCATAGTCGCTCAGTGGCTAGTGGCTGAGAGAAGGCTTTAATGAGGACGACCGAGCACCACACACACAGAGAGAGACGGAGCTGTTCCATTTGGCGTGGAGTGTTTGACGTCTTGTGTCTCTACTTGATAGAGCCATGATGTTAAGGGGATGTGAAGACCCATCTTGGCTCCTGTGGATCAGTGTGATGAAATTCCATCAAACAAAGACGGTGTCTACATGAACGAGCAGCAGGTGGTTCACTAAGGGGACTTTGATGATCTTGTTATGTTTAGTAAGATTTTGTCTTTTTAAATGGTGCTCAGGGGATGTAAGCTCTGGCCAGACACCCCCATTGCAGTCCTATCCATCTAGCAATAAAAAAGGCATCTCAAGAAGCCCTTCTCACAGCTTGGAGTGTTGTCGTGTCAGGCATCTAGTAAAAGGCATAAAGGCATAAAATCACCTTTATACACAAGGTTTGTTCGTTCATGGCATGAAGGAGAGTAAAGACAAGGAACTAGGAGGAGGGGACATGTAGCAAATGACAACAAACTCTACTGTACCTCTTCCTTCTTACTTCTGCGGCCGTAAAACGTCATGGCTCCTGGGTGTTTAACGGCCTCGTAGCCTGACGCAAAGTTGGTCATGGAAGTAACGGTAGAGTGGCCAAGTTCGGCTTCACAAATATACTAAACGGACTCCATCACTTTTATTTCATTAAGTTTTTCTTTATTCCACGTGTTACATTGTATTTGTATAGCTCTGTGTCAGAGACAGGCGTGGTGGCATCTGATTGGTTCATCAGTTCATGGGGTACCACTGTATACCTGCGGCTAGTTGTCTTTGGACATTTGTGCTAGCCAACAGCGCTCGGTGAATTAGCTTCAGCGGGGAGTGAGCGTGAACTCTGGATATTATTAGAGACGAGGGGGCGGACGAAGAGTTGGTCTCATTTCAAACTTTCAGCGAGGACAGAACAACGAGCCAAACCTCAGCCCCCGCCACGAGGGGTGAGGCCAGATTCAGAGGGTCTCACATGGGGATCATGGTATTCACGCCAATGGAACGGGAAATCACTCTTGTGCTGTGCAGTTTGAAGATGTTTCTGTCAAAGCGCTTGTTTTAGTGTACTTCTGATAGAACCCACAGAAGATGGAGATTGAGTTCTTCTGGATCAAACATGGAGACCTTCTAACAGCTGTGGTGGCACCCCTACTAGATCTGGCATCTGAAGGACATGTATAACATTTTTTGTGAGGCATATTATCCACATTGATCTGCAAAGACTGGGAGTGGCAAAACAAGCCTCTAATCCTATTTTATTCGTCTGCTAAACGTCCAGTCGGCCATAAGATATCAGACTACAAGATGGCTCTTTAAAAAACATACATCTTTGGCATTTGAACATGAGGGCTACTTTGATTCAACCATCTTTTAGCCCATCTGGACTTCATTGTTTTATGGTTCCATTCTGGAATTTGTTCAACCTTCGAATTATGTTGTTATTCTGTCAGGAATTGTTCAGAAATGTCCGGTAAAATACATTGATTCCACTAACCTTGTCTTATGATGCTGATAGATTGTACTAACCTTTTGTTATAATTCTACTAACCTTGTCATGATTCTACTTACCTTGTGTCATGATTCTACTAACCTTGTGACTGTTACAAGGTTAATTGACTGTTAAATGACTCAGTGCCGGGTGCTACCGGCACGGTTCTGGTCCGACCGGGTTACTTACTCCTGGAGAAGGCGATGCGTTTGAGGCGACCGCACAGCTCTGACGTGTGTTTGCGGTACCAGAGGTCACTGTCGTCACAGTACCTGGGGGACGGGGAGAGAAGGGCAGCTTTCTCTTATTGGGTTTAAAGACGTATTTTTAGCCTGACCGCAGGTTAGCTCAATGTTCTCCAGGTGTGACTCACCTAGCTAACCTGACCTTAAGGCATTAAGGCATTAACTTTCATCACGGCAACAGCAGAATGACTCAGAGAGTTCATCTTAGACTGGCCCTGTTCCACCACCAAGTGGGAGGTTAATTGGCCATTACTAGCCATCGCCACACACCCAAGTAGGCTGGTAGATCGATCTGTCGATCAATCATTTGAGTGGACCCTCCCATGTGCGATGTCACTGTGGGGCCTATTATTTTTAAATGGCTTGTAATAGCTCATCAACATCAAGCATTGTGTTGAAAATGGGGCCCTTAATATTAATAGTGCACAAGGTTGGATCAGTCTCAAATAGTTTCCCTGGAGATTGTTTAGTGTACTCAAAACATGGGTAATGGATAATGCAAACATGTAACATAACAGCGGTTCTGGGGAGTCTGTCTACCTCTCTGTCTGTCTGTGTGCCTCTCTGTCTGTCTGCCCTCCTCTCTGTCTGTCTGCCTGTCTCCATGTCTGTCTGTCTGCCTGCCTGTATACCTTTCTGTCTGTCTGCTCTCCTCTATGTCTATCTGACTGTCTGTCTGTCTGTCTTACTGCCTGTCTGTCTAACTGCCTGTCTGTCTGCCTGCCTACGTGTCTGCCTGCCTGTCTGTCTGTCGGAGGCAGGGCTAGCTGCGGGGGGGTACCTTCTCTGGGGGGTCCTGGGCTGGTCGGCTCTGCAGAGGCACTGGGAGAAGAACTTGCAGAGCTCCAGGAGGCAGGGCTGCAGCTTGTGGGCCCCCAGGGTGGGCCAGGGCCCCTCGGGGCCCCCCGGGACGCCGCTCAGCGCCTCAGACGCCCTCCTCCACGGACAACCTCCCACAAAACAGGCTCAGGTTTACACCTGGTTAACATCAGGTTTACACCTGGTTAACATCAGGTTAGCATCTGGTTAACATCTGGTTAACATCTGGTTAAAAAACAGCTAACATCTGGTAAACATCAGGTTAACATCTGGTTTACACCAGGTTAACATCAGGTTAGCGTCTGTTTAACATCAGGTTAACATCTGATTATTCCTTGGTTAACATCTGGTAAGGATCAGGTTGATACCTGGTTAACATCAGGTTAACACCTGACCGCCCTGGTCGTAGCACACTAAACCTAATTAAACTGAGATAATAGGTAATACATTGTATTTATGGCGCTTTTGTGAATAGTCAACAACGCTTCACCATGTGAGACAGTGAATACAAAGGAATAACATGGAAAGAAAAGTAATTGATTCAGTGTGTGTGTGTGTGTGTGTGTGTGTGTGTGTGTGTGTGTGTGTGTGTGTGTGTGTGTGTG
>NC_082389.1:3256181-3272667 GCF_031168955.1 Gadus macrocephalus
TAGTTTTTAATACTGTCTTTTTTCACCCCAGGGGAGAACCTCAGAGAGGTTCAGGGGAGCAGAACGGGGAGAGGTTAGGAACATTGGAGACATTAAAGAAGATCTGAGACCCTCAAAGGACATTTAGGAACACTGTGGAACGCTGAAGAACATCGAGGAACATCACAGAACATCCCACAACGTGTGAGAACATTATAGAACAGTGGGAAGCCCTAAAAGGACATCAGGGGACGTTAAATAACTTCAGAGAACATGGAGGACACGGAGATCAACAGGCAGCAGAAGAGAGGGGAGAACATGGGGATCAAGAGACACCAGAGGAGAGTGGAGGGCAGCTGTTCTCGTGGCTGTGAGACCCACCGATGGAGCTGTGGTGGAGGCTGAGGTTCCCGGCTGGAGAGGAACAGGGAAGCGGTTCAAAAGCTTTATCTATATATATGTATGTATATTTCTTTATATTTACATAAATTATATAAAAATAAACTAAAATATATACATAATTTTTTTTTGTAAACTCAAATATGATAATATAGTACAAAAATATATGAATACATTAATATAAACTTTTTTACATGTATTAATATATAATCTATCTACATTTTTTGTGTGGCTATTTCTTTTTATGAGTGTAGGTTTACGTGCGGATGTGGCCCAGTGTCTGTGTGTGCGCCTGTGTGTTTGTGTGTGTGTGTTAACAGACATCTGTTGGGGTCCTCTATGATGGTCTGGTTGAACAGAGGGGTGATCAAGTCTGAGTCCCACAGCTTAGGAAGCTCTCTGTCTAGAGAGAGAGAGAGAGAGAGAGAGAGAGAGAGATGGAGATGGAGAAAGAGAGTGAGCGAGAGAAGGGAGACTATTTCCCTGTTGTGACTCAATCTGAACATCCCACATATTTAATTAAACCACCCCAATGTGCCCAAATTTTTTTACCAGACAGAGGTTTGAATTCACTTTTCGGAGTCGGACGGTTTGTGTTAGGACACACACACACACACACACACACACACACACACACACACACACACACACACACACACACACACACACACACACAGTGACAGACAGACACACACAGTGACAGACAGACAGACAGACAGACCTGCTTGTCCAGCCATCACACAGATGTAGATGCAGTCCGTTTCATTCTTCTGACTCACTGAAACAGGAAACAGGAAACAGTCAGGTGTACGCTCAGTGGTCTGAACAGGGGGGTATTTGGTTGAGTGTTAAGTGGTTAGTTGAGTGTTTAGTTGAGTGTTTGTCTGTAGTGGTTAGTTGAGTGTTTAGTTGCGTGTTTACCTGACAGGATGGAGGTGGATTTAAAGATCTCATGCAGGTAGCTGGAGTTGGACATCACATCCAGCAGAATGGCAGTGAAGTCTGACCACGCATTCGCGCGCGCACGCATGCACATGCACACGGATGCACATGCACGCACGCACACACACACCAATGGACCCGCACGCAGTCAAACACACACACACAAACACACGCACGAGCACACAAACCCACACACACACACACAAATCACAAAAACAACTGTCATATGCTTCTTATTCAAAATGATATCAATCAAATTATAAAATTCATGGCTGCATTAATTCAATTCCATTCATTGATAGAAACTACATTTCCCATGCTAGTTGTATCTGTGTTCAACAAAGGTAGCAAAAAAATTTGCCACAAAAGCTGCACTTTAATTTCTTGTGTGTCTTCTTTGTTTGACTTTAGTTATATTGTCTAGTGAACAAGCCTGTATCTTCGTTTGACTGCTGTGTTATAAGGTAAAGGTACGTAGAGTTTTAGTAGGCTTCCCATTGGTCCTCAGAAGGTACGCCATAAGGGCCGCGCCCAGGTGAGGTCATGCTGCTGTCATGTCACCTGTGAGGTCGTTGGTCTTGTTGCTCACACAGTAGCAGAACCTCTGATGAAACATCTTGCTCTCCACACTCACACTGGAGACTGGGGAGGGGGGGGGGGGGGGGAGGAAAGGAGGGGGAGAGGAGGAGGAGAGGGAGGAGGAGAGGGAGGAGGAGAACAGGGGGAGGAGCAGGAAGATGAGGGAGATGAGAAGGAATAGGGGAGACGTTGGGAGGAGGAGGAAGGGGAGGAGGAGGCGTTGGAGGAAGATTACAATGTTCTCCATTAAGGTTTCGTTTCTTTATCTAAAAAGAGGCAATAACTAATAATTGAGTGTAACATTTTTTTGTACATTCAGTATCCATTATGTCGTGTATTGTTGTTCCCAAGAGGCATCGAAGATTTGACAAAAAATACATTACCCCTTTTCCACCACTAGAGGGGAGCATTTGCTCAGGTTCAAAACGAGACAAGAGACACGCGTCCTGTATTTTGTGAATTGCATTGCTTCTAAAACGAATCCATTTTGATGTTGTTTATTAAGCAAGGATAAATTATGGGATTAAGTTTGTAGTGGTTAAACATAATGTAAATGGTTTAGTGTGATTAAGATCTGCGTAAACCTGACTGTAGATGTGGGCAGTGTAAAGCTATGGGGGGGGGGGGGGGGGTGTGTGTGTGTGTACGGTAGTGGTATTTACTGTTGTAGATGAGCAACGTGAGTTTGTGGAGCTCCAGCGAGCTGTAGGAAGTCACACTGAGCAGGGAGAAGAGCTGCAGGGGACCTGGAACACACACACACACACACACACACACACACACACACACACACACACACACACACACACACACACACACACACACACACACACACACACACACACACACACACACACACACACACACATAAATACAAACCATAGAACCAAGCACACGAAACCATCCAAAAACCCAAGTGCTGATGTACTTCCTTCCTTTCTTTAGTAATCACTGTCAAGCCCTCATAACTCTGATGACTGCTGAAGAGGAAAGGAGCTGATGGGCTCAGCAGAGTGTCCAGCTGAGACGGCTCATTGGTCGGCCCTTCCATCTCATATGTAAAAGGTTCTGGGTTCAATATAATATAACTAGACTGGGTAGCCCCGCCCATTCTGTCGCCAATTTGAGTTCGCTCTGCAGAAGCGTCTTGACAAGCGCAATACATTTCTTTCTGCTTCCGATACGATTTTGCGGGAGCCGATCAATAAGCTGGCTTTTCCCCCTGGCGCGCTAATAGCTGGTTCAACACAATGACGACATGGAAGAGACGGCAAGCAGCCAATTGCGTACAGAGTCATTTGAACTAGGTCCATTGATCACACCTCTTGTGCTGAAGAAAATGACGGCTGCTTCCCCAGACCAAGCTCCATCTACGATTGAGCTTGGTCTGGCAATAGCCAGGCTATGATATAACGGTTGGTGATTATACCTCTTAATATTCTCCTTTAAATTAACCATTATAGGTATTGATGGGATGTTGCAAGGGAAGTGTCTATGGGCTGTATAGTCTAGTAGTACAAAGGCAAACACGTGTGTGTGTGTGTGTGTGTGTGTGTGTGTGTGTGTGTGTGTGTGTGTGTGTGTGTGTGTGTGTGTGTGTGTGTGTGTGTGTGTGTGTGTGTGTGTGTGTGTGTGTGTGTGTGTGTGTGTGTGTGTGTGTGTGCGTGCGTGCGTGGTGTATGTATGCGTGTGTATGTAGAGAACTAAAACCAAACCCTATACCAAAGGAACCCCAACCCTAGCACCAAACCCTAGAACCGTTAATCACTCGGTTATGAGGCTAGGCTAAGCTAAGCTAAGCTTAGGCTAGGCTAGGCTAGGCTAGGGCAACCTACCAGACTGTGTTGAATTGATCAGCGTATTGACCAGTGGAGCCAGGTCTATGGCGGCCGGGTCGATGGAGCCCACTGGGATCTCTGGGGAACAGAAGACAGCGGCCACTCTGACACACTGTGTCACCCCCAGACCCCTTCAGTGTCTGGGGGTTGTTAGGACCTGCTCCCACTATAGCATTAGCATATTAGCATATTACTTGTATTATAGTTAAAAGTTGAAATGTAGGGCGATAAATGTTATAGATTTTTATTTTTAATAAACTGTCACCATTCGTTAAATTAAGACATGTTAAAATTAAGATACGGTATTTATCAAAGTAAATGGACCAATATAAATAAATATGTAAAAGCAGGTCGGTTCAAAACAGACGCCATACCAGTGGAGACGATGAGGTCTCTGCTGCGTCTCGGCTCCGTCTGATCGAGTCCTAGGCCTACAACTTGGTTAGTGCAAACAGTTAAGAAGTCCTTCAAATACAGCCCCTACAGCCTAGGGCCGGTGTTATTCAAATAGTTGTATTTAAATAATATGGCTGATACAAATAGGCCTAGGAGAACATTCTGTTTAGGCTAAATATAATTTGAAAAATAAGGCTATTAAACAATCACTAGGCCGCCTAACCCACATCAGCAGTAAGAGTAAAATGCAGATTGAACATAAATCACAACTTAAGCGCAAATATTAATTTATATTTTATCTAAAGCACACAGGCTAAACTAAAACCAGCTGTTTGTGTTCAGAGGCTAAATGTTAAAGACCTCCTCTGGGACCCCACCGAGCCGCGTCCGGAACAATCTCCATCTCATTACGGGACAGCACAGACACCTCATTCAGACCAACACTGGGGGACACGGTTTGGAAATCAAATAAAACGACTCTCCAGTCCGGCCCGCACTGACCTTGGCTGAGCAGCAGCAGCAGCAGCAGCAGCAGAGATCGGGATACCCCGACCGCACGGAGCCGGCATGCCGCCCCGGGGCTCCCTGTTCCCGCCATAGCAGAGGTCCTCGACTGCCAGCGCCACAACCAGTCTGGTTCTGGTCACCCGGGTACCGAGCACAGCACAGCGGAGGGGAACAGGGTGAAGTGAACCGAGACAACACACACTCGTACTGGGTTACCGGAGCCCCGATCCCGAGCCGGTTACAGCCTAATCTTCTTTTCAGCTGCTATATTGTTGTGAGCGGTTCCTCTTCTATAGGATGATGACGGCCGCGCACAAACTCTTCATTTCACCGAAAACTGCTTTGTTCACTTTTTAACTTTTTTGCAATTCGATTGTACTCTCCAAGGGAAGCTGTTTTGTGTGTGTGTGTGTGTGTGTGTGTGTGTGTGTGTGTGTGTGTGTGTGTGTGTGTGTGTGTGTGTGTGTGTGTGTGTGTGTGTGTGTGTGTGTGTGTGTGTGTGTGTGTGTGTGTGTGTGTGTGTGCGCGCGTGCGTGCGTGCGTGCGTGCGTGCGTGCGTGCGTGCGTGCGTGCGTGCGTGCGTGTGTGTGTGTGTGTGTGTGTGTGTGTGTGTGTGTGTGCGTGTGTAAGTGGGCCTATCTTATTTGTAGTGGATGGTCCCTGATTACTCTATTTAAATTGATAACCATTGATGATTTTACAATACATTGTTAATATGTCAGTGGTTTCAACATTAGGGATGAGTTGAAGCCTTTCTTATAGATTACCATTGATTTGGACAGAATCAGGTTTTCTCTAACCCCTCCCTATGATAGGTCTTCTGTCTCTCTCCTCTCTCTCTACAGCAGGTCACACCATCTCCATCATCACTGTTAATCAGGCAACAACAGTCCTTATCATTTTATTCACGCTAAAAAGCGAATAATGGACGGCGATTACGACAATTATGTTCATTTGCGCTACAAAGTGTGAGCGTATCTCGTTGCAGACCCCCGGTGGACTGACGTGTTTTCTACCTTCTCGCGGTGTAATCTAAGCCGGGCTTTTCCGAGGGTCTCTCTTGTCCAACAGGACTTTTTCTGTCGCTGAATGCGCTGATGAGCGCCTCGCTGTCACCGGACCCCGCGGCTCAATGAGCCTCTTTCTCCGGATGGCATTCAAAGCGTGACGACCGCTCCGCGCGCTGGCGGGCAAGTGGCAAAACACTAGCTCACGCTGCTCCTGGGGGCCGGAGGGCCCCCGACTGGGGACTTTAAAGAAGGGGTAAAACAAACTGAAAAGGCCAATTCGGTTTGGTGAGTGTCAGGGTGAAATCCGAGAAAATGTCAGAGAACTTTTTTTGGCCTTGCAAAGGGTGTATATAATTAACTAATGGGTTACCAGACGACGTTACCCTGCCAAATGTACAATAACTACAATTCCCATGATGCAGTTCGACTCTCAAAGCGCATAATAATTGGATCATTGAGACGGTCTAATCGTACAAAGTGAGATATTGAGGCGTCTGTCTTTTTTATTCAAGTCCCGCACTATTGGGACACGTTTTAAACCAAAAGTAAGTAAATAGGTCGGTTCTCAACGCAATGTCAGGATTACCTTAAACGGAACCTCAAAACCCATCTCTTTAAAAGAGCATTTAGCTAAACTTTCTTTGAGGTTCCCCTTTTAATATTATTATTATATTTTTTTTTTCTCTGAAGCACTTTGAGATTCTTGAATATAAAGTGCATTATAAATACAATTTATTATTATTATTATTATTACCTTCTGTTTACCAAATATATCCACGGAAAACACCATAAATGGCTACCAGGGTCTGCTAATGAAAAGTAGCTTGCTATCTAATTCTAGGTCAGTTACTAACCACCAATTTTTTTAATTTTAATTAATTTTTTAAATGAATAAATAAATGCCACCAGGTCTTCGTTTTAAAACTTTATTAGTAACGAGTGCAATTGAAAACCGAGGAAATAGATCAATGGATAAAAAAAACATGTTATAAATACCGTTTGCATATTATTATCAAATGAAAAGATCCAGAGTGACAGATTACAGATGTAGCCAACCTTCCCTTTACCTACGTTGTTGTTTCACTAAGTTGCTGAAAGGCCCTTGAAGGCCACTAGTGTCGACGTCACACAAACGCCACTCTAAAGTGTAAAATGAATAAAAAATAGTATAAAATCAAGGTCAAAAGTGATGGATGAGGAACATAAACTACTTGTCTTCCAACGGTCCATCCAGCCCAGTCGCACACCCTTCTCTGGTGTCTTCAACCCTTCACAGTCACAGTCATCGCAAATCCACTGTCCCTATTTGTTATGTCTCCCATATGCTTCAAAGTAAGAGCGCTCAATGTGCGGTTTTCATCATCTCGGCACCAACTGTTGATTAATTAGTTATGACTTCATTACGTTAGTGTTCGGTATTATTTAGCAACGTTTCAAGAAGAAGATACGAATATATAAAGATATAAAGTACTTGTGGCGTCCCTCTCCTTGAATGAACCCCCAACAGAAAGCGCCCCCCACCCAGGCAGACGACAGCGTCCACACATCTGATGTCGTCCGCTGAGAAAACAACAGTTCGGAAAGCCAAGGCACAAAGAAAGAGTAGCAGGCCAGATGTCCACAGCCGGCGGGCGATGGGATGTGGAGATGTGGAGCACACGGAACAAGACACACGTTCTCGAAAAGAAAAAGAACACAGAGCCCCTGTAGCAAGCAGCCCCCCCCTCTTCCCATCGCACACACACACAAACACACACACACAAACACACATACATACACACACACATATACATATTATGCATACACACTTACACACACACACACACACACACACTCCAATGATGTGTCTAGTGGATCGTTAAAGTTTGGGACTAATTCCGAGTTAGTTGCAATGTTGTTTGCGTGTCAAATAACATGAACTTCACGTGGAGTAATGTTCGGATGTTCTGAGCATTATTTCGTGACGAACTAAGGACTAGGAAATCAAAATAGTTTGAACATGATAAGTAAAACTTGTCTTCCACTCGGGGTCTACCTGCGGTCCCTAAATAGTTGCCTCGATTGATTTGAAAAGGCAGAGGTTTACATTTCATTAAAGCAGAAGCATTCATTTGTGTGTTGTTGCTCCAAGGGAATCCTCCATTCTAGGCTAATTTTCTCATCTTAGAGGGTAGTGCTTCATCTGCATGTTGTGAAACAATCACGGTCTGCAAATTCAGCTCTGTTCCAACCCAAAGAATCCTGGAGAATTTGGAGTATTTACATCATTCTCTGGGATGTGAGTTGAGTGGATGTTGACATCACACATATGAAGCAGTACTCGGTTAACAACGCTTAATTGTAGACCTTTGAAGTTGTTAGGGTTAACATTAAAAGCGGTCTTTGACGGAGGTGTTGTGACAGAGATTTCAGTTCATCTATTTAAATGAACTGAAACTTAAAGACAAAAAACACTTCCAGTCTTGAATATAAAAGCACAGCACAAACAAAGTTTAAGTGGTAGTAAGATAAACGATAAACTGAACTTGTGTTTTTGTCCTTCAGAAAAGTAACAGCTTTGACAAATTAATTTTTATTTTTCAATCATGCAAATCAGGTCATGTGACGGTTATATACCTTTTTTTTCTGCTCACGAGCTAGCGAAACCTTTTCAAATGAACTAACCGTTCACCAAGGAGCGGGAACGGATTCAGAATCTGCTCGAATTACCCAACATTCACAACCAACTGGAAACACAAAAAAGAAAGAATAGAAACAGACCAAAAATAATAACATGTTCAAACAATCGTTAAAATAATTTGACATTTGATAATCTCAAGTATTTTTGGTGTATGCACGATGAGTGTACGAGTTTTTGATGACGAGATCGGAGCATTCTGTTACAGAGGCAACGTTATTCAAAAAGCCGTTATTCCATTACTATGGCAATAATTCATGAACGGTATGTTGTGCTATTTTACGCTCACAATTTCATTTCACGCTGCGAGGCAGCCTGGATTCCATGGATCCGATTTTCGCCTGAGATAGGGAACCAATTACAGAACGGGGAGGGACGGCAAGACGATGACGACGTCAATGTGACAAACCCATCGTCTTCTTCCTCATCGAATTTCTGTCGCTCTACGTATGTCATCTGGTATAATTGATACGATTGGCTATGAGCTACGTATTGACTCATATGATAGACATTCGTAGCGCCCAATAAACGGCTCCAGGCAATCGTAAACCACTCCTCAAATACGAGAAAATGAATGTGTGGTACCCAGACCTCATCTCAATGTAGATTGAGTTGAGGTCTGGCGTCAGCCAGGCAAATTTTACGCATGGATTGTGTTTTAATGCTCTGAGCACTATATTAGTTGAGGAATATATGTTGAGTGGTTCTTACTGTTATACTCGACTCGTTCAATCATGTGATAATCTTTTTGTGCTTTCACATGATCACTTTAAAACTCCCCAAATTAAACTGAATTAATCTTGGCATTTGAAAATGTGCATTGTGTCTGACCAAATATTTGTTGTAGCGGGAGGAATGTTCTAGAGAGGTCTTTCTACTGCTATAGCGGGGTACACTTTCCATTGTTGTATATCTAGCCGATCTGGTGAATTAAATCGTTGAGTAAACGATCGCCAAACATCGCTTGTGCCAAAAGAGCAAAAAGTTTAACTGTTTTGCAGGTTTGTGTTTTTAATGTCTTAAACGTCAGGCTTCTATTGTCAAGTATAAGTACCGTCTCATCAACATCAACACCATTTCTGAGAACAAGTCACAGAAAGGTTGGACTTCATCGGTCAGGGATTGACACCTTCCACTCTCTCCACTCGAACTGTGAACTGGCTTCGGACGACGAGCTCAGACAGAGACACAGAGGGGACGGATGAGGGTGAGAGGACGAGGTAAAGAACGGAGACAGACGATGAAAACATAACAACCAGTAAAGTCACAGCAGGTTATCGATCAACCAAAACTCATTCAAGGTCTGTTTCTCTCGCTTACTCTTTCTGTATAACGCACACACTGGCACTCACACAAACGCAAATACACTCAAACACTCACACAAACACAAACTCACACAAACACAAACTCACACAAACACACACTCACACAAACTAACAAACACGCACTCACACAAACACACACATTACAACAGAGACAGGAGACGTTGCCTCAGACGTCCCACCCAGACCGGCCCCTAACGACCGGCCCCTAACGACCGCCTCCTAAGGGCCCCCCATCATGCAGACCATGCTAAGGTATGGGCGTGGCTTCATATAAAAGGTGATACAAAATGGCATAGCAAGGATGTCACTCTCCCCCGGCGGGACCGGGCTCACTGGTTATTGGCATGCGTCACGTGCAGTGCGTTTTGCTTCGCAGCGGTAAAGCTTTCGGTGGATATATGTATACTCATGGTTTATAGTTCGGCTAAATCTTTACGAAGAAGTGCGCTGTACAGAATTCTAAACTTTACAAACAGAACCGGACCGCCCCCGCGACTACCGCTCGGCGTTCAGGGAACTCTCTCTATCTCTCTCTCGCTCCGTTTCGCTCTCTCTCTCTTTCTGATCCCAGTCTCTCTCTCTCTCTCTCTCTCTCTCTCTCTCTCTCTCTCTCTCTCTCTCTCTCTCTCTCTCTCTCTCTCTCTCTCTCTCTCTCTCTCTCTCTCTCTCTCTCTCTCTCTCTCTCTCGCTGTCAGTATAACTGAGCGTGTCCCTATCCCTCTTCCTCTCGGAGCCCTCCCCTCTCTCTCTTCATCATTATCTCTCTCTCTCTCTCTCTCTCTCTCCTCTCTCTCTCTCTCTCTCTCTCTCTCTCTCTCTCTCTCTCTCTCTCATGGATGTAACAAAGATGAGACGCTGGCTCCTCCTCTTTGTGCGCTCTGGCCTACCATTGGTCCAGAGCGCATTGGGGTTCCCAAGCATGCCAATCAGAGGCTGGGGTTACAGTCAAGGAGCTGAAGAGAGGGTGCGGCCTGTGTGGCTGAGGGTGAGGGGGCGGAGCCTCATGGCGGTGAGTTCCACACAGTGTCCGGAAGCCCCTCCCCCGTGGAAGAGAAAGGGAGGGGCCCGGCGCCGCTGGGCGTGAACGGGTCGCTGTCCGTGTCCGTCTCTGCCTCCGCCAAGTTGCTCGGCCGGCCCCGCCCCCCGTAGCTCCTCCCACCGGCCCCGCCCTGCCTCCGCCCTCCCACGCCGCCCCCCTCCTCCTCCTCCTCCTCCTCCTCTTCCCGCTCTCCGGAGATGCTGAAGCCGCTCAGCGTGCGCTCCAGCTCCTCGTGGTTGACGGACAGCATAGAGAGGGGCGTGTCCCCGCCGCCGTCGTCGTCGCCGCCGTCCCCCCCGGTTGACCCCGCCCCCCGGGGTCCTGACGGGCCACGCCCCCAGCGGGTCCAGCGGGGCGGGGCTGATGGGCAGCACGGTGGGCCGCTCCGTGTACGTCGGCACCGGGGACGCCGCCGGGCGCCGGAGGGGAGGCGGGAGCCCCTCCTCCCCCCCCCGGGGGAGACCCCCTGCCCCCCCCTCCGCGTCCCCCCCGCCTGCCCTGGCGGCCCCCTCCTTGCTGAAGGCGAGGACGTAGGGGTTGACCTTGCCGACGGGAAACCGATAGGCGTGGCGCCCGGCGTGGGGGGGAGGGGCGGGGAAGGCGTCCGAGAGGCCGTAGAAGGCGGGGCCTCGCACGGTCCCCGCGGCGACCACGCAGGGGTCGAGGGTCATGCGGGCGGAGCCGGCCGAGTCCACCATCAGGTGCTCGCTGTGCTGGATGTGCATGTCCACCAGGAAGTCCAGCTTCTTCTCCATGTCCTCCACCTGCACACACACACACACACACACACACACACACAGAGACACACACAAACACACACACACAGATACACACACACACACACAGAGACACACACACACACACAGACACACACACACACACACACAGACACACACACACACACACGCAGAGACACACACACACACACACACACAGAGACACAGAGACACACACACAGAGACACAGACACACAAACACACACAGAGACACACACACACAGAGACACACACACACAAACACACACACACACACACACACAGAGACACACACACGCAGAGACACACACAGACACACACACACACGCAGAGACACACACACACACGCAGAGACACACACAGAGACACACACACACACATGCAGAGACACACACACACACACACACACACACACACACACACACCACACACACACACACACACGCAGAGACACACACACACACAGAGACGCACGCAGAGACACACACACACTGAGCGGTTAATGAACTATTCCTCCATTTTTAACCAAGCAAACAGGGGGCATTTACAGTTCAATCACCGTTGAGTTCCCATGACAACCATGAAAGTGTGGGAATGCATGCCGAGAGTTGACCGCGGATACATTCCAGGGAGTGGGTTCTCATTAACAGGGCCACTGGGAGTGATGGCCACTGGGAGTGATGGCTACTGGTGGGAAATGGGGTGTGTCCTCTTGGTGGTGGAGCGCTGTCTCATTAGGCGTCTAGCTAACGATCGGGAGACTTATTTCCTCGTGATGACAGTTGTTTATGACTAGGGTTGGTGTTTTGTCCATTGCGCAGGGTTGAGATCCTCACCTGTCGCTCCACCCGGATGAATCTACCCATCATGCTTTGGTCCTCAGGCTCCTGCTCCTTGGCCAGGTAGGAGTCATGTCTGGAACACAGAGAAGCCTGGCTCACCTTGGTGCATTTACTTTCACCCCTTTCACTTTCACTTTCTTTCCTTTCACTTTCACTACTTTCGCTTTCACTTTCACTTTCTCTCCTTTCACTTACACTCTTTTCACTTTGATTCTTCAATGCATAGAATGATTTATGATTCCCATACGTTTAAGATTCAAAAAAAAATTCACTGTGTGGAGCAGTGGTTCCCAACCAACGTTTCGAGGCAAGGCAAAGTGTGTCAGGAATTGTGTTATCTTTGCCACGCGGGAAATACGGAAGAATGTGCTCCTAAAATGTCCCTCAAATAATGTGTTTGTGACATTTTTCATCATCATTCCTCGTCTGTCTTGAATTTGTTCGATCGTGTGGTCCGCCTAACCCCAAAACGGTTGGGAACCACGGATGAAGATGACAGGAGAGAACAACAAGAAAAGGAGGAGAAACAGGAGGAGGAACAGGATGAGGTAGAGGAGGAGGTAGGGTACCTGGGCGACTGGTTTGAGGGGAAGGAGAAAGGGGGCTTCTGGGTTTTTTTTGTGTTTGGGAGTGAGGAGAGCTCCAGGAGCCAGGATCAGGTCTATTCTGAAAGGCAAGCAGCACAAAGACACATGGAGACCAACGCAGACACCAGAGGCACCTTCTACACTGAAGTATTGTTTAGTTACAGCTAAAGAGACCCGCATACGTATAAAAACTACCCTAACATATAACAATTTTAGTTTTAGTTGAAAAAATGTTAACCAAACTACTTATAACACTAATATAGGACAACTTCTAACAACAATTATAGAATTTAACTTCTACTTTCACATTTACATTTAGCACGTTTAGCAGACGCTTTCATCCAAAGCAACTTACAAAGTACATTTGTCAGAATAATTAGAAACAACCATATATCGCTGTCGGTACAGTAAGGATGTTCATAGAACCAAGTGCCAAGCACTAACAATCACTAGGTTAACCCATTCCCCGAATACAACAAAGACGGCTAGGATAAGATGCTGCACAATGCTAAGTACTAAAGATAGTTAGGATAAGTTGCTATCTGTAAGTGCCAGGACGTACGACATACAATAGGTGCGTACACTAAGGCCCAATCCCATTACTACCCCTTACCTCTTCCCCTTACCCCTCCCCCTTGTTTTGAAGGGGTAAGGGTAAGGGGTAGAAATGGGATTGGGCCTTAGGACCTATTGTATGTCGCCTTCCCTTTACCCCTTCCCCCTTACCCTTACCCCTTCAAAACAAGGGGGAGGGGTAAGGGGTAAGGGGTAAGGGGTGGAAATGGGATTGGGCCTAAGTACACTAATGCCGCTTTTCCACTGCATGGTACCAGCTCGACACGACTCGACACGACTCGACTCAGCTCGCATTTTTTTGCGTTTCCACCGCGGTACCATGGTATCCGGTACCTGAAGTGGCTGCTTTTTCTAGTACCTACTCGCTCTAGGTTCCAAGCGAGCTGAGCCGATGCTAAAAGGTGACGTCGGCAGACGGCCGGCGACTGATTGGCCAGAGAGTGTGACGAAGTCACGAGAGCGACATGGCAACCATGCTGGTAACATCCATAGCAGCGCCGCAGCCAACATGTTCCACTTCTCCAACTTCTTCAACATGCCAGCTAATAATAGTAATGCGATCGATGTCCTCCATTGTTGTTATGTGGGTTCTGTCCATGTGTGGGTTGCGTATGTGTTGTTTGCGTCGCGTACACAAATACGTCACGGCCCTTTCGCGCCAGCCGACCCCGCCCACGTCCAGGAGGTACTATTTGCGGTGGAAAAAGCACCCGTGCTGCTACCGTGTCGAGTCGTGTCGTGTCGAGTCGTGTCGAGTCGAGCTACATGTGCGGTGGAAAAAGCGGCATTAGGGCCCAATTGCAGTAGAGTGCAGTAGAGTGGAGTCATTGTGAAGGCGTGGTTCTTTGTCTAACTGGTGTGCTGGGGGGAGTGGGGCCGGCCCACCTGGTCTGCAGATACTTGATCCTGCAGAGCATGTCCAGGTGTCCGGCCGAGTACTGCTCGATCACGTCCTTCACGTCGTACGGCCCGCAGCGTCTCCTTGAAGCGCTTCTTGTTCAGCAGGAACCTCATGATCCTGGGGAAGGAGGAAGGAGGTCCAGGAGGTGGTCCAGGAGGAGGTCCAGAAGGAGGAAGGAGGTCCAGGAGGTGGTCCAGGAGGAGGTCCAGAAGGGGGAAGGGGGGTCCCAGGAGGTGGTCCAGGAGGAGGTCCAGAAGGAGGAAGGAGGTCCAGGAGGTGGTCCAGGAGGAGGTCCAGAAGGAGGAAGGGGGTCCAGGAGGTGGTCCAGGGAGGTGGTCCAGGAGGAGGTCAGAAGGAGGAAGGAGGTCCAGGAGGTGGTCCCAGGAGGAGGTCCAGAAGGGGAAGGGGGTTCAGGAGGTGGTGGTCCAGGAGGAGGTCCAGAAGGAGGAAGGCGGTCCAGGAGGAGGTCCAGAAGGAGGAAGGGGGTTCAGGAGATGGTCCAGGAGGAGGTCCAGAATGGGGAAGGAGTTCAGAAGGACAGATGGTTATTTTTTTGTTAGTTTGCTTTTCAGCTAGCTAGCTTATCTATATTTGTAACTTATCTATATTAATCATTATCTTGATTCATTTATGAATGACAAAGTAACAAACTAGTAAACAAACGTAGATATGAACGTGGCGAAGTGAACGGATCGTGCTCCACATTGCGTGATGTGCATTGAGCGTTGAGGGCGGGGCTAGGCGGGTTTGTGATAGGGGCGGGGCTTGTCGTGCTGACCTCACGGCTCTGATGACCAGCTTGAGGGTCGGGATCATGTCCTCCATCAGGACATCGGGGGGGAAGCCCCTCTCCTCCATCGACGGATCGGCCAGCACAACACCATCTGTTACCATGGAAACACACACCGGATAAGAACACCTCCAGGAACAGTCGTTAGGGGTTCTCCAGCATCTGTTACCATGGAAACACACCCAGGCCAGAAAACCTCTAGAACCTGTTGCTAGGGGTCCGAGTGACTCCCGCATCTGTTACCGTGGAAACACGCCCCCGGGCGAGAACACCTCTAGAACCCCGTCGCCAGGGGTTTTCCAGGTGAACCGTCGGGCGACCCCCGTCTCCTCGGATACGCACCCTCGGAGTTCTGCCGCAGGGCGTAGGCCTTCATGCGGAAGGCGGTCCTGAAGCGCTCGCGGCCGCTGAAGCCCGCGGGCTTGGGCTCCTTGGAGGGGCTCTCCTCGATGCAGGTCGGCGTTGCCCGGGTTACCGGAGGGGAGGGACCGCCGTGCCCCGCTGATGGAGGCCCGCGCGTTGGGGAGACGCACACGCTCCAGTAAACCGGGCTTACTGAGGGAGAGAGACATAGAGAGAGAGAGAGAGAGAAAGAGAGAAGAGAGAGAAAGAGAGAAGATGGGAGAGAGAGAGAGAGAGAGAGAGAGAGAGAGAGAGGGAGAGAGGGAGAGAGGGAGAGAGAGAGAGGAGAGAGAGAGGAGAGAGAGAGAGAGAGAGAGAGAGAGAGAGAGGGAGAGAGAGAGAGAGAGAGAGAGAGAGAGAGAGAGAGTCAGTTGATCATGCACATAGTTCACTTCTTACTAAATGGAGGTGAATAATTAATAAGCAACAGTAGTATAGTAGTAAATTACTATTTTGCTACAGCAATGTTATTACTGTAGACATTGCTGTACTACATCACTATACTACATTGATACTGTACTACAGTAATACTGTAGTAGAGTTGTACCCTTTATACCATAGTACTGTAGCACAGTATAGTAGTACATCACTATACTACAGAGACATCGTGGAGGTTCAGTGTTGCTGTTCAGCTCTCAGCCTTTGCGTTGCTCAAAGGGCGCCGCGGGACTTCACCCATTAGGAGCCGGGCGTCAGACCAACAACCTCCCAGCGCCAGAGGAGAGATCAGTTAAGGACCACAACAAAGTACCGAAAGGCGGCATTGGTTAAGATAAGATGAGATAAGTGAGGTGTACTAATCCCAGGAAATCAGGGATTAATCGCATTCACAAACCAGAAAGCCTTTAGGACTCTATCTCTTCTGTTGGGCCCCATCCAACCCCACCCTGCACCACCCAACACCACCGACACCACCAGCACCACCAGCACCACCCCACCACA
>NC_082389.1:3272767-3305870 GCF_031168955.1 Gadus macrocephalus
AACAGGAACCAGTATCGCCAAGTTCCACACACTTAATGCACTTCAAAGACAGGATGACCTCGGCGCTTTGTCCCCAACACACGGACGTCGTACTCCTTCCACATTTGCTCATCCTCACACTCATCCACCCGCCCCGCAACGGTGGGTTGTCATGGTGATGGACCACCAGCCCCGCAGCAGAGAGCTGGAGGGTTGCCATAGTGACGAACCACCCGCCCCGCAGAGGGAGGCTGGAGGGTTGTCATGGTGACGGACCACCCGCCCCGTAGAGGGAGGCTGGAGGGTTGCCATGGTGACGGACCAGCCGCCCCGCAGCAGAAGGCTGGAGAGTTGCCATGGTGACGGACCACCCGCCCCACCCGCGAGCGACGCCCCGGGGTGTTACCTGGATGAGGCCGGCGGCCGGGTGTCGGCGCTTCTCAAAGTGCTTCTGCCGGTGCTGCTCCTGGACCTTCAGAGCCAGACCGGACCCCAGGATCCCCTGGTACCACACAACACAACACACCACAACACAACACAACACAACACAACACGACACGTTGGTCAGCATCACCCGTTCATCGCATTTCAGGACAGGAGCGCAAATTCAACGATAGCTTTACTTTTAGTAGAGCTGTTAACTTGAGTGTTCTCCTTGTTTTTTTTGTACAGCTACTTTCCTGTTTAGGCTGTTACTCTAGCTACTGAAGGACAGAGCGACCTACCTGCAGGACAGAGTGACCTACTGAAGGACAGAGTGACCTACTTCAGGACAGAGTGACCTACTGCAGGACAGAGTGACAGGACAGAGTGACCTACTGCAGGTAAGGCGAAGAAGGAGACTCCGATGAGGGCAAAGGTTCCGGCCAGCAGACGTCCCGCCCAGGTCTTGGGCGTCTTATCTCCGTAGCCGATGGTGGTCAGCGTGATCTGACAACAAACACGGGTTGCAGGGGGTTACCACCACACCGAGGCCGGACAGGACACTCCTGGCCCGTCCACAGAGGAACAAAAAGCCCATCCAGAAAGAAAGTAAACAAAGTCAGTCAAAAGTGAAAGTGAAAGTAATTCTTGCTGCGCTGTGTTTTTGCTCCATGCTGTGAGCCGGCGCTTTGTGCTGATTCCCCTCATCACACCTCATCTCCTGGGTGCTGCTAAGCGGCCCGTCGGATCCATCGATGTTCCAGAATATGTAAGCATATTTCCTTGTACATACCAGGCCCCACCAGAGTGCATCGGCGTAGGTGTCGAAGTCCTGGGTCTGGGGCTGGCCAGTGGGGTTGTCGGGGTCGGACACTTCCATGGTGCCGTCGTCCTTCTCCACCAGGTACACGAGGAAGGAGGCCAGGATCAGGGACAGGAAGCCGATGTACCAGGCTGTGATGAGCTCCTATGGGTACAGCCATGCACACACAAACACACACACAGTAGACACAAGCAAAACAAAAAACGAAAACAAGTACACAAAAGCAAAACACTGAAGAGAATTACAAACCTTGCTGTTAGCGTATGTAGCCTAGCATAAATTGCTAATAGCATTGGTAAACTTACGTTACTTATCTTTCTCTCACCTTCCCTTACCTTCTGCTAGCATACCTTGCTCCTAGGACAGGTACAAAAAGGTACCATTGCCGTCAGAGACAGCTACTTTGTTGTTAACATACGTAGCCTAGAATACCTTGCTAATAGCATTTGTAGCGTTTCCTAGCACAACATGCTAATAGCAGAAGTAAACAAACCTTGCCACCAGTGTTCCATACTTTGTTGTAAGCGTACCTTTTTATTAGCATATATAGCGTAGTCTAGCCTAGCCTACCTTGCTGTGAGCGTAGATGGCGGAGCCCAGCAGTTCCTAGAACTAACCTTGCCGTCAGTGTTCCATATGTTGTTGTTAGCATAACTTCCCGTTAGCATGTGTAGCTTAGCCTAGCCTAGCCTACCTTGCTGTGAGCGTAGATGGCCGAGCCTAGCAGCTTCCAGGTGCCCCCGCGGCGGTCCATGCGGAGCATGCGCAGGATCTGCAGGAAGCGCAGGCTGCGTAGCGACGTGGCCAGCACGTTGCCTTGGTTACGCACCGCCACCACCGGCACAGAGGCAATCAGCACAAAGATGTCTGGAGGGTGGGTTGGGGGGGGGGGGGGGGGGGGACACACACACACATTAAGAACATAATCAGTGTACTCTATCGGGGGACTTAATGATCGTGGTGACAAATCGCGTGGACATCAAGCTCTTAACGAGCGCTAATTAACCCTAACGAGGACTAATTACACCTGTAGCGGTGTACAGACCAGGTACGAAGAGACACTGCCAGTGTTGAGGGTTATAAAGCTCTTTGGGTTGCGTTCCTCAGTGGGTAGGACTGGCACTGTTAATGCCTTGCTCAACCTATTAAGGCTATAACTGCTGTTCCCCTGTGATGTGTTAGTGCCCCGCTGTACGTACTAGGTCACACCGGGAGTATAACCCCTACCCAGTGATGTATATCAGTGCCTTGCTCTCTATGCACTGGGTTACACAAGGAATTGAACCCCTGACTCTGGCAGGGTTAGTGCCAACCTTCAGGTCACACCGGGAATAAAGCAAAGAGCGGGAGGGAGAGAGAGAGAGAGAGAGAGGGTGAAAGAAACAGGAAGCGAACCCCTAGCTTCTGGTTGAAAATCCAAGCACCTTGCAGGGAATCGAACCCCTGACCTTTATCGTGCCTTGCCCTCAAACACTCTGACCTTACCCAGAATGCACAGGGGCTTGCGTGCGAACTTGAGCCGTCCTCTCCAGCCCTTGTAGCGGCAGCAGCATCCTGCCGCCCAGATCCTCAGTCCGAACTCGGCCCCGAAGATGAAGATGGTGAAGGTCTCCTGGAGGTCAGAGCAGACGCAGGCCGTGAGTCGGACCGCTGGGTTTCAAACCCGCGGCGTTGAGGGGGGGCATAACGGACCATTTAAATATGTATAAATGAGATATGTTGTTATGGAGTTAATAGCTGCAGTAGATAAGTCTCATAGTGCAGCTTTAAGTCCGATTCAGTTATTAACTTTAAATGTTGGAGTTATATAGTTATACATTTTTCTTTCCTTGTGGTGATGTTGCATTTTTTTCCTTTTTTGTGGAACATTTACCGTCTGTACTCCTACTCTGTCACTCAGTGAGTACTTGCTGTAGTTTGGTCTGGCTTTGCGAGACTACTCAGTGAATGACTTTATGTGCGAGGCCCTTGACGTGATAATCATAATTAAGCAAATGCAAAATTGAAAATGTGTTAATGAATTAAATAATGATCATGAATTGGTTTCTTATACTGGCAATTTAAAATAATAGAAACAAAAATCCCCAACATGCTGTAAGTGTAGCAGAAGAGACAGGGTTTTTTTTGGAGTGAAGACCACCTATGGCGGGGGGGTTTGGCGGGGGGGGGGGGGGGGTCTCACCAGGATGAGCAGCCACTGGGCCGACACCGTCTCGTGCTCCTTGAAGGTGGTGAGGATGGCCAGGATCAGACATCCCAAGACGATCAGGAACCTGAGGCGCAGACACCGGAGATAGAGTAGCTTGATCAACACCGGCTGAGGCACGGAGACAGGTTATTTAAAGACACTTCAGTGAAATGTCCCATTATTAAGACATGAATCAAATAAAAGAGCTGTTTGTTGTATTGCTGTTGTTTTTACATTTGTCTGACTCCGAAGACAAACCGTGTGAATGTCAATCAATGAGAACGCTTTAGTTCAGCGTCTAACGTGTAGTGTCCCTCCGCCACCACTAGAGGGCGGCAAGCGCTCGGCAGAGAGCGGAACAACGGCGGCCCACTTCGTCGTTTCGTAATACGCTACCTGATCAGATAAATAATGACACAAACACACTATCTTCACCTCGGCTATCCGAGCTTTCAAATCGACGACACACGCACACGTGGCCAAGCGACCAAACCATTTATTAGTTTAGCAGAAGAAGCCGGGAGCAGAGTAGTAAATTGAGCCCGGTTGTCCTGCGGGGGCTGGGGGGTCGTTTGTCCCTGACGCTACAGCCACAGCCTGGGGGCCCGAGTCCAAGGCACAGTGAAGGGGGATCCATCTCCCAAATGGATGCAGGAGGGCCAGAACAGAGAACCCAGGGCCGTTTAAGGGGACTCATCAGCCGCTGATTAGGATCGATGTAAAGTCTCAGGCTCCAGGTAGCATGCAGGTCAATGCATCTGTTAATACGGAGAGCTCTGAAAGAAATGTGCAATCCACCACTTAGCTGCGGGGCTCAGAGTGGGGGACAGACACGGAGAAACAGACAGAAAGTTATTCTGTTGATTTGTGTTTTTCTATTTCCGCCTTATGTCACAACAATAAATGTTTAAGCCAAATGATGATAAACTGTTGCTACAGATGTTAATTAAATTAAAACACTACTGATATAAACACCTTATTAGGTGAGTGATGCATGCAGACTCCATTCAAATTTAAAAATTTTCAGAAGAGCTTGGAATCACGCGTTTCTTCTCAGATTTTTTAAATATTTAAACGTTTTAAGATATTCTACATTTAAAATATTATCTTTTTTTTTAACATGGGAGTCAATAGGAGGACGGCAGAGTCGTCCTCTGGTACTTAAAGTGTTCGAATTACGGGGGGTACCGGGGGGTCTGACGGTCCCGATTGAGACTTGATACCCCCCAAATGGCATTAAAATGAAACTTTGGGGGGTACCGAGAATGATATTTATTCTTCAAATTGCGTGTTTAAAAGTGTCTTCTTATTTCTTAAATGCGTTCGATGTTTACTATGAGTAATATATTGACATTAAAATTCAAACACCCCTTGAATGGACTGTACCATTAACACGTCTTCAGCGGTCTTTCAACGTCTTCTCTATGGCTTGACCTCAACTTGAACTCGTCGTCTGACTTTAACTTAAACTTGACGCGTGAACCAACTTCTTTCAGCTCGGGCTAACACTAGCTACGGTAAGGAATGTTTTTATATTAAGTATTGACTGGCTCACATATCTATTCATTGTTTGTCGGGGCTGTGTAATGATTCATACGTCCGGTCCATCCCACCCAAAAAGTTTTTCCACGAGCCAGAAGTCGCATTCGTACGGAAGCGTATTAGGGCCAGGTATAAGGGAAACATATGAATTGGCAATTCGAGAATAAAGTCGACATGTCTAGAATAAAGTCAACATGTCGAGAATAAAGTCAACATGTCGAGAATAAAGTCGAAATGTCGAGAATAAACTCAACTCCTCTGGTCCATAATCACGTTAGCAACTGGCCGCCCTACCAATGTGTCTTTGGCGTACAGTTTCTGAAGTGGTGCAACCTGTATGTCTATGGGTGCAACTACCTGATAGCTGTATCATATCTATAAGTAAAGCCTAATCTTTCATGCTTAACGTTACCAACCTAGCGGAATTCAACTCATAAACCTAGTCAGAAACTATTTTTGGATAGCTAGCTAACTACACTTGTCTTAGATGCTATTAAAGACAGTGCTCTGTTTCTACCTTGATTGTCATAACGTTATTCAGCTATTAGGCTACTTAACTTGCGCTTACAGTTCTGCATGTTGATTATTGTGTGAAATAGTATTTATTGTTACACTAGGCTCTATTGCTTGTAGCATCTCCTTTGTACGTCGCTTTGGACAAAAGCGTCTGCTAAATGACTTAATGTAAAAAAAAACACCACAATAGGGATAGCACTACCGTATATTTATAACCTAGTTTCCTATGTACAGAGCCGGTTAAAAAAAATAAAATAAAAACATGTGACGTCATCACCATCCGTTTCAAAATGCTGACCCCCCGAAACTGGAGTGATAATTCGAACACTGCTTAAACTCTTTAAGAAGTAACCAGTGGCGTAAATATCGACGGTGCAACCGGTGCACTGTACTGGGGCCCAGACGGTGTCAGGGGCCCATGGAGGAAGAAAATATATATATATCGCCCAGGGCGGCAAATGTGTTTGGGGCGCTCTCTGGTGGCGTTCATTGTACCGCCTACGTAATCTGCGTTCGAAAATTCCGAACCTGCCTGGCTACGATCGACAACGATGACGTAGGGAGGTTCATGAACATTCGCGAACATTCACGCTCATTCATTGAGCGCCACAAGACGAAATAACATTAAACAGATAACCCTTATTTTACAAATGACATTTATTAGCGTTGCTAACTTTATATTTGTATTGTATTGAATTGTTTAATCGCATTTAGCTAGTAAACTGAGTAGGCTATATTAACACGAGCTAGCTAGACTTTGATACACTTTTAACACTCAGTTTACTAGCTAAATTCAATACCATACAAATATTAAAAACAAGTGTTGTCTGTATTATGTTATTTCGTCTTTGGCAACATGAGCGCAAATGTTTTTTGAAACCTACCTGGCAACGGACAATCGCGTCGAACGATGACGTAATGTTTCGAATTCGAATTACGTAGGCGGTAAAATTTTCGCCCCGGTACGATTTTGGTGTGACAGCGGCCTCAATTAATTAACTAAATTATACGAAACCCTCACCGTGACTAAATCAAGTTTCAACCGTTTACCTTCGTTCAAACCACTTAACAAATCTTCACACTTGTATCTTCAATAATATCGAAAGGGATTTTCGATATCATTTAAACTTTATTCAGAATAACAGTTTTAGGTTCATACAGGCTTCGTTTTCAGCAGTTCAGCAATGCTTTTCATTCAGCTGTCCCTTTATTTGTTTCCAACCATTCATTTTTCTTAAATGGTGTACATGTTTACATTGTTTATTCCATTTAGACTTTTGAACTTTTGTTCAAATGCCTTCACTTGATTTAAGCCATTTAACGTTTCTTTATGTCATGCAGCTTTATTAAAAAATATTTTTAACCTCACTTTGTACTACACCGCATTTTCTGCAGGAAATGCATTTTCTAGTTCTTTACTTGCTACTTTGTCTGATTAAATTATTTAGTTTAGTGCGATAAATCGGGTTTCCTTAAGGCAGTCACACTGGTTTTTTTTTTTTAATTTCACGGACTTATTTTGCACGCAAAAGTTACATTTCTCTCTTTAACGTTTCAAAGCCCAATGGAGGAAGGGGCTTGACGTCGGCTCAATCAGGGCCAGGTCCCGACCAATCAGGGCTACCGGATGTCAATATATGCTTGACTTCCCCTCAGTAGAGGTGCATTGCTTCACCCAGGAGCACTCTGATTTGAAAGGCTTCTCAAGAGGATAATAAAATGCAGCCAGATAGTGTATAGCTCATCCTTGGAGCTAACCAGCCCTGGATAGTCATTTACCAAATGAGAAGGAAGTCGTGCATCAGAGATACCATTAGGCCTTTCTTAATAGTCCTCTTTTATCCCACCTGTTCGGCTGATCGGGTTTCTAAAGACCCTTTGAGTTTAATCCAGTGTGTTATAGAAATATCCTTTGTACCACAGGTATGGATGGATGTTATAGGCCGAAGACAGGAAATTAAGTTACACAGGTTAGAAATTAGCTGTGAGGAAAGAGTGAGTGAGGGAGAATGTGTGTGTGTGCATGTGAGTGATAAGTTGTGTGTGTGAAGTTGTGTGTACGTGTGTGAGAAGTTGTGTGTGTGTGTGTGTGTGTGTGTGTGTGTGTGTGTGTGTGTGTCTGTGCGTGCGTGCGTTTGTGAGTAAGTGCATGCAAATGGTTTTCCATTGAGCGAATAACAGGAAGGAACAGAGGTGTGAGTCGGCTTCTGATTGGCTCCCTGGCGGTTGAAGTCCCGCCCAGGATGTGTTGTGTCTGAGTGCCTGAGATAAGGGAGTGATGCCCAATCTGGTCCGAGCCGGACCCAACCTGATTAAAACATGGAGGCAGAACCAACCGGAAGGCCGGTACACAGACACATTATCGTCTACGGCCGGGTGATGAACTCTCAGTGTTACCCGATCGACCCACAAGGTTCTGATGAGAGGAAGGTTTGGAGCAACATCTCCACGCGTGAATGAAAATATTTAAAACAAGATGGAGGACTATGAGGTGGCAAGGGCCAAAGCGACACAGACTGATTCTTGGTATTCGGTCTGGTTACCGTGGACACCAAGATGCATTGTTTATAAATGTTTCCGTATTATAATTGTTTTATAATCAATCAACTTGCAGCAGACTCCAATGTATAAAGTGACACCTGGTTTCTTTGGCAACAGAATTGACCAGTACCAGTTCAACCCGTAGCATTGACCAACACCCACCCAGAACTACGTGTCGTTCTCCCAGTACAAGGTGCCTATGGTAGGTTTCTGAAACCATAACAGCATGAATATTTCACATCCTGCTGCAGCCAGCAGTTCACACATGCTACTTAACCCACGTGTGGGTGTGTGTGTGTGTGTGTGTGTGTGTGTGTGTGTGTTTCTGTCAGTGCATGATACACCACCATGATTGTGTATCTGCTTGTGAGTGTGCGTTTGTGTTTGTGTCATACGTATGCAAATGTATGGGCGTGCGTGTGCGTGTATGTGTGAGTGTGTGTTTCTTCTTATGTGCGTGTGAGATTGTGTATGTGAGTGTGTGTGTGCGTGTTTGTGTGTGTGGTTGATCAATCCATGCCCTCTGATGAGGAGCCGGGGGGAGACTTCCTAAACTAAAGAGGTCCTCTTCATCGTCACGAAGCTCACTGCTACATGCTACTTAGAACACGGATGTTTGTGTAGATGATTGGGTTTGTGTGTGTATGGTTTGATTGTGTGCTTCAGCGAGTTAGTGTGTCTCTGCGCACGGATCTGTGTGTGTGTATCGGCATACATGTGAGTGTGTGAGTTTGTTTGTGTGCTTCTGCTTGTTTGTGTGTGTGTGTGTGTGTGTGTGTGTGCGTGTGTGGGTTTTCCAATGGGTTTTCCTTTCAGGGAATTAAGGACAGTTTAGCCGATTGACTGCCATGGAGCTGGAAGTATTAAGTATGCAACCGTTACATTCATTCATTCATTAATTCATTAATTCATTCATTCATTCAGGGCCTTTAGCAGACGCTTTTATCCAAAGCAACTTACAACACCGAAGGGGCGGTCGACTACGCAGGGCGACAGCCAGCTCGTCAGGAGCAGTTAGGGTAAAACGTCTCGCTCAGGGACACCTCGACACTCAGCTAGGAGCCGGGGTTCGAACTCGCTGCAATGGGAAAATATATTTCCACACTTCCATTTCTCCTGACCCTTGACCCCCTTGGGAAGGTCAAGGGTCAAAGGCTCCAACTCAGAAGGCACGGCTACGTCTCCCTCTTTTTCCACACATGAGGAGATCCATCTGTTGTTAACCAATACGATAAGTCTGCCAGAAGTCCTTGTTTTTGCCAATGCATTGGACTTCTCCTCAACAGTTTAGACTGAAGCGATTGACGTGGTGCAAATTTCCACAACCCTAGCAACCTTGCAGTTTGAAGTCGTCCCGCTTCACCTCCTGAGCTGAGCCGACCCTCTGCTGTTATGGTCGGGTGGAGATGGTGGTGGTGTATGGTTATGTTAGGAGCTGTGGAGAAGACAAGACGGAGAGACTCACTGGGCGCCCACGGAGGACAACACTCCGACGTCAAACTATCTGCCCCATCACGAGGCAGTCATCATAATCAGTCATCATAATCAGTCATCATACGGTAATGAATCACCAGAGCTCCACCCATCTGGGCTCTCTGATGGGTAAAACAAATGTCTTAGTGAGAGAGAGAGAGAGAGAGAGAGAGGGAGGGAGGGAGGGAGGGAGGGGGAGAGAGAGAGAGAGAGAGAGAGGGAGGGAGGGGGAGAGAGAGAGAGAGAGAGAGAGAGAGAGAGAGAGAGAGACATAGACATAGACATAGACAGACACCTTGATGTCTTCTAAAGGCGTTCATAAGGAACGTTTAATAAAGGAAGCGCAGACCAAGCAGTTCTGACCCTTCATCTGAGAGAGAGAGAGAGAGAGAGACAGAGAGAGAGAGAGGGAAGGAGCCAGAGAGAAACAGAGAGAAAGAGTGGATGGGGGAGGAAGGGGAGAAGGCTTTGGCTCAGTGTTTATCACAGCAGGGAGTAGCAGGGAGACAGGAAACCAAACACTATTAGGTTATTCTACCCATGATGCATTTCTCCTTAAACGACACAAACTACAGTTCTCAAACGTTCTATTCAATATTAAACTCATCTTGTCTTCTTGTTTTGACCACAGAGAGCTTATCTTCTCGTTGAAATGAGAGAGCTGGTGGTCCGGCCTCTTCTACCATGCAACCTGTGAACGATGTTGTAAATAAACATTTAATTCAACCTTTAACGACGTATTCCTCCAGGGAACAGCGAATCACAACCAAACCGACGTCTCGTCCAACCAGAGCGGCGACATGAAAATAATTTCACAATTCAATGAATTTGTAATCAAATTTACAGCAAATCACGTGGAATTAGTCAAACGTGGTGTTGCAGCATGATCAACTGTCACAGGTTTCCAAAGATACGGGGAGGGGGGTTGGGGGGGGGTTGCAACATCCGTAACAGAGTTGTTCGGAAATAATGACGAGCTCAACTGGATGGTTAATCCTTTATATGTTCGTGCTGGAGGATGGAAGCATGACCTTGATGATGGTGGAACCTTCGCCCTGCTTACACCGCCCCCCCCCCCCCCCCCCCCCCCCCCCCCGCCGGGTTCAAAGTGGGGAAAGGACATCTGCTCCTTTACATGAGTTTTCCCAGCAGGAGAACTAGCCTGATAGCCTGCTAGCACGCTAGTTCCCGATGACTCAGCAGAACCTCGGGGGCGGGGCTTAATGGACAGAGTGTAAATCGCCCTTCCCGCCTGGGATGGGCTATAATTCTCCGGTCTTCGCTGGTAGCTCAGGTGAGAGGGGTGAGGCAGGGGTGAGGGATGGGAGGAGGGGAAGGAGGTTTCCTGTGTGAAGGCAGAGGGGGGGGGGGGAACCTCCCCCGATGGATTCGGGGGAGGTTGACCCCGCAGTGGGAGGTGTTAGCGGCGAAACCACGTCGGAGTTATTCAATATTTGATGGTTAAGCAGAAAACACCTGACGTTAAATCTCCGGGGGGAGGGTGAAGAAGATGTGCTTTATTAATCCCAGTTGGGAAATTAAAGCATAGTACTTCAGTTTGAGCATAGTACCAAAGTGCTAAGGTAGTACCCCAGATAGTTCCTCAGTACTAACGTAGTACCTAAATTCTTCCATAGTACTACAGTACTTAAATAGTACCGTAGTGTCTGTGTGTATTCCTGTGTGTACGGGTATGGGTGTTCCTGTGTGTGTGCGTATGTGTGCTACTGTAAGTGTGTAAGCCTGTGTGTTTGAGTGTGTGTGTGCGTGTGCCTTTGTGTTTGAGTGTGCGTGTTTGGTGCCTGTGGGTTTGAGTGTGTGTGTGTGTGTGTGTCTGTGTGAAGGTTTGAGTGTGCGTGTGTTTGCTACCTTATGTGCCTGTGTGCGTGGCTGTGTCCGAGTGCTGCAATCTTCTCTAACAGACGTCAAACAAACTTCGGGAGGAAGTTGGCTCTGAGTCTCCCGGCTCCGTGGCTCCTTCGGAGTCCGACTCAAAGTCATCGTGAAGCTCAGCTTCCCCCGAGACAAGCAGGCAGTGTGAAACATCTCCACCGCGGAGAGGGCCACGGAGCAGGGGCCAGAGGGACAGACTGACGGACCGAGAGAAAGACAGAGAGTACATCCTACAGAGTGAGAGCTCTGGCAATTCGGAAGAGAGAGACAGACATACACACATACACACATACACACAGACTCACAGACACACATGACAGCCTGACAGACGGACAGACTGACAGACAGACACGGACAGAAAGACGGACCGACGCACAGTTCCTCCAGAGACACATCGGGCCATCTATCAGAGCAAGGTGATCTACTCACAACATTCCAGAGGAACCTCCTCTACAGACTCTAGAGAACGGACCACAGAGTTCCTCTGGTCCCTTCCTCTGGTCCATTCCTCTGCTGTCTGACGACAGACCGGTGATGTGATCACAACGTGGTCTCAGGAGCAGAGGACCAACAGTGTTAGGGGAGACGTTTTGGATTTGATTATTAGGATTATTGGGCTGGTATTGAGGCTGGCATTAGCTCAAGAATAGAGAGTTTGATTCTCGTTATTCTTCAGCCAGATAGGATATAATTATGTAATAATTCCTTCTCTGGCCCAGGGATGCCTACTGGCACATTAAAGGTAGTCTATTAAATATTGTAGGAATATAGCTGTTCACTTGCCCACTTATTCCTGAGTTTAGCGGTAAAATAGTCAACGGAGGTTAGATAATCACTGTGTCACGTATTGCCAAGAACGGTTTTATAATAGTTGGAGACCTTGAAATAGGGGAAAATGTTTGGTATAATTTGAAAGGTATTGCTAGCAGCAGGGATTAACGTAGGTCCCAGAGCCGTTTGTCCGGTGTGTTATGAGAGTGGTTTCTGTGAAGCCGTCGGTGTCTCTTGCGTCGGAAATGCAGACCTGATATGAAAACACCTTCAGCTCGGCAGAGACCTCCAACATATGAGACCGAACGTTTGTCAAAATTAAACAGATAAAGAGCAGTCGATGTACAAAGTTTGAGATCCAAACCGTAGATCGGAATGTGTGAAAGTGACCACCTCTCTCCTTCCTGTCCTCCGGGAATCTGTCTCCAGGTTAAACGGCGCTGCCCTTGTCTTCGGCAAAGTGACGACGGAAACTGAAAGAACCCTCGGTGCTAATTACACTGTTCTTCCTCGTCGTATAATTAGGGTCATTCCAGCAGAAACGAGTTTCAGAGCGAGCAGGGAACAGGCAGTTGGGACCAATGTGCTGTCGCAAGTTTGATCAACTTCAGTAATTTAAACACACCTCCAACGGACGAAACTACTAGTACTTACAGACAACAGGAGATTGACATACACATAGTGTACTAACGTAGTATCCCATTGCTAACGTAGTGCCCCAGTACTGACGTAGTGCAACAGATAGTAAGCTAGTACTATCATAGTACCTCAGATAGTACCCCGGTACTAACATAGTACCACAGTTCAAGCATAGTACCCCAGTACTCACGTAGTACCTCAGATAGTTCATCAGTACCAGCATAGTACTTCAGTTTGAGCACCGTACCACAGTACTAAGGTAGTACCTCAGATAGGCACTCAGTACTAACGTAGTACCTGACGATCCAACTGCATCGATGCAATGCCCGAACATCGGTGCATATCGCTGTCTTATATGCTTTTATTTTGACAATCTCCTTGTGCGGGTGTTTGTGAAACTATTTCTGCGCAAGTGCGCCAAGCCGCTCAGGCATCCGTTCACCGATTAAACGAGGCAAGCAGCAACAGCGAGCATATGTGTGAGCGAGAGGATGTCGATTTTCGCAAAATAATGCCCAATCTGGCAACACGGACGGTTTATCTTAACAGCCAAGATGACTCCGAGGGATGTTTTGTTTTTAGAGGAAACCTATCCACACAGATAGGCTGAGGCTGTGGATGGTCTATGTTCAAAATGAAAGATCATAACAGGCTCTTTAAGTTAAGCCATAAAAAAAACCTTCGCGTTTAAATGCAATGTGGCACTTTGTTATTTGTATTAAAAATGGATTATTTTTGTTTCAATATCGCATCGTGAGGAAACCAGAGATTTACACCCCTAGTACAGACAGCAGCACAGACAGTACTGTACAGCCTGACGCAGTACAACAGACATTACTTCAGACAGTACTACATACAGTACTACATACAGTACAACAGACAGTACTGTACAGCCTGACGCAGTACAACAGACAGTACTACATACAGTACAACAGACAGTACAACAGACAGTACAACAGACAGTACTTCAGACAGTCCTTCAGCCCTACGCAGTACCGACTCTCCCATGATCTATTCGTTTCGCCGGAGGACGGGGGCCGCTCATCAATCACCCTGATTCCGTTGCCACGGAGACACACCCTCATCCATCACCGTCAGATCTCCAGATACTAACGAGACGGAGGGCGGAGGAGGGTCACGTGACCAGTGGCCTGGGCGGAGCTATGACCAGTGGCCTGGGCGGAGCTATGCCCGCGGCGCGTTTCACAGGGTAGAGGGAAGTTCTTCAGACACCCTGACCCAAAAGCACCGCCATGCCTTATCATTAGCCGGTCTGAGTGTGTGTATTTGTGTGCGTGTGTGTGTGTGATGGGAGTATGTGTGTGTGTGTGTGTTAAGGTATATCGATTTAAACCCAGGGACTAGTGTTGTGGACTGAGGTTCATTAGCCCTGCAGGAAATGATGCGCGTGTTGTTTATATCACTGCAATAAACCGTTAGTACTGACCGTGTAGCGACAACAAGGTGCCACAGTAATAGAACAGTACCAATACTCTAACATAGTACCAGAGTATATATGAATATATATACTGAAATACACTACAGAGACAGCACTAAAACACTAACATAAAACTACTGTGCTGACACTGCAGTACAGTATACACTGAAACACAATACAGGGACGGCATCCGACTACAATAGTAATATAGAACTAGCGTACTACTAACACAGAACTACAGTATACAGTGAAACACACTACAGGGACAGCATCGTACTACAACACTAACATAAAACTACAGTACTCCTTACACAGGACCACGCTACACACAAATGAATGAAACGGTCTATCTTTTCATCTGTCAGATGTCTAATTTCTTTCACTGGTAAATCAAAGAAATATTTACACCAACGGGAACAGATTGAGAGATCTGTGGTTCCCAGACAATCCTTCCCCCTCTTACCGGAGAACATTGTGTTTTCTCCTGGCAAATGCATCAATTTGTCCCCTGGTTGCCTCAGAGGTTGACGGCCCCAATCCACTGTTGCCAAGACGATGTGGAAGCAATCAGTGTCAACCGCTATGTTTATTAGCTACACTTCGGCGTGCTGTCTCCGTGGCCCATTAGCTGCTTGTCGCGCGTTGATTAGCTCTCTGTCTGCGACCGAAGGGTTCAGAAGTAAAGAACAAAGTTCTTTCTTTGTTTTAAAGTGATCAGAGGATTTATAATCAGAGCTCTTATTGTAGATTTTATGAATAAGCGTTGTGCGTTTTTGTACTTATATAGCCATCTATGTCTTGAAAGCCTCGACATGACATTAGTAACTGTTACCTAAACTTCAGCCCCAGTATAAAGCAGAATGGGCTAGCTTAGCTAAGGGGACTGAACATCTAGGTTAACAGGGGAAGCCGCTACGCTATCAGAGCAGTGGAATTAATGGGACCGGCCAGCTAGCAGGACGAGAAAGATAAACTAGCAGGACAGCTCAGAGGTGCTGTCTGCGTGATTAGCAGGAGCGCTAATGGTGCGCTAGCGACGCGCTCTGTCGCCTCTGGTTTCTTGTGAAACGCGGGTGGAGGGTGTTAGCTGTCTGGGGAGCGAAGGCACAACGGATGTAACCTCAAATAATGTTTTATTTACTGCTACTCATTACCCAGGGAATAAAGGCCTGGCAGACATTGTTACTGTGCTCTGAGAATATATTACATTTCAAGTTGCAAATGTTGTCTTCCCGTAGTTTATTGGGATGCAGCAGAAGTGCAGCGTTGTTTATGTTTTTAATATATAAACTGTCACACTTGGCGGGTGAATTATGCAGCTGCATAATTCGACAATGAGGATCTTGTGACACAATTAATCTCAGTGGAGGTTTCTCCTGAGTTAGTCCTCAAGCTCTGCTCCTTTTAAAGAACATTGTGAGAATAAGTACTTAAGTATTAATATTTGTGCTACTGTGTGGGAGGAGGATATTATGGGATGCACTCGCTGTTCTCTGGGGTTTTCTTTGACGTTGCCAAGCGGCAGATCTCCCAGCCAACTGTCAGAATCATCTGGTTCCAGCTGGTTCTTCCTGACTGTAATCTGGCTTCTCTGTACAGAAGTTCTATGTTTAGCTTCTCTTTTTCTCTTTTAATCAATCCAAAACCACAGGCAGGTCCTGATTCCCTTCATAACTATTAGTGAAACAGCTTTGAAACCTTTACAACTCCTTAAAAAACGCCTTCATGACGGCTACAAACCAGTGTTCATTTTGACCCCTGACTTTCATTTCTGCCTCCAAAACCAGAAAACCAGTTTGAAAAATGCCTCCAATCCAACCTCCGAGCTATTTTTGGAAACCCGTCGATACGCCCTCGGTAATCCCCCACGCACACACCGACCACATCCCGAACTCCTTGACTCTGCCAATATTCAGACAGCCCGGTGAGAACAGTCAATCTTCCCTCGGCATGTCGGCAGTATTAAATATTAAAGGAGGCGGTTCGCTCCGGATCGGCCCTGACCCCGCCCCCCCTCTTGCGGCGCGAGGACCTTGGACCGCTGGCGGACGGCGAGCCACCGACCCCATTCATCTGAGGAGGACCTCCAGAACATGACAGACCAGCAGGAAGCAGCCCCCGCCCCCCCCCCCCCCCCCCCAGGTGGCATGGGGCGGGGCCTACACACTCTCAATCAGTGACGCCGCGTTCCTTCTGGCCTGCTGGTGTTTGTTTCGTGTGCACGTCTGAAGCGAGGCCGTGTTTACCGTCAGAGATGACAGTGATTAGTTGACAACAGAAAACCCGCCCTGATCTTCTGTTGAAGTGTTACATGCGCATGCTTGTGCACGTGCACTTTTGTGCATAGCGTTGTGACCAATCACGTGCACTAAATGATCGATGTTGTTCTGTGTATTCGAACAGTGTGCATTACTGTACTTGATGTCACGTTAATTAGGAAGACTGATCCTCGTAGATCATCGTCTCCGTCCTATCGAACAGTGTGACTCCTCCTTCACTAACGACCAGGGAATTAATGCTCATTAAACATTTTAGAAAAAGACCCTGGCTTCCAAATAGGACCATCCGGCGTCCAGAGAGTCCGGCCCGGTGTTTCCAGCCAACCATCTGGTCCTTCTAATGAGGCCCCACCCCGAGGTCCGACCAATGAGCCAACCCAGCTGATTAAGAGGCATGACCTCTACCTCCCGGACCTGGGGGGCTGTCCTGGATCCCGGCCCCGGACCCCCGGACCCACACGCATACAGACGCACACTTTGGGGATGGCTCATTTGCCGGCCTGTTAATAATCTGGTGTTTGGTTGAAGGCAACCGAAATCTGGATTGAACTGGTTTCAACTGAACTTGACAGTTGGTCGAATGTGTGTCAACTCTCTGATCAACGACCTGAATCTCATCATTGGAATTTGACGCCACGGACACAAACACAAATACAAAAAACAAACAAGAAGTAACACATTTACAACCGCCTGGCCGCCACATTCACTTTCCAAAGTTAAAGTTATACGGCACATAAACCCTTACGGTACAATATGTTAGGTTTGCCGGCAGACTTCAGGGCCGTCCACAAATGGTTCCCTCTGAGAGCCTTGAACCTTCGTGACGAGTTCACGCGAGCATCGACAGCTCCGTCTGAAACGCTCCCAGGAAGTCCTGCTGGGTTGTAATAAAAACCCGGTCATCCCCAGCGGAACGCCGGGTGACTGGCGCGTTTTTCTGTTTCCATGACGACGACTGCTCATTCTCACTCTGCTGGCTCGAGGGGTCTCTACCTCTCCACCATCACCATGGAGACACTCCCCCTCCTCCCCCGTCCCTCGCCCCCTCTCCGCAGAGCTCAGACCTGCCGACTCGGTATGATGTACGTTTCCACGGCAATAGACCTGACGAGACATGGTCCCGGGGGGCCAACAACAATGCAGGGTTCAAGGTGCTTCTTGCTCGTCCCCGATAGGCCAGCCCGTGGAGGCGTGCATCCCGCCCACAGCAGCAGAGGTCTGAGCATCTCCACCGGTAACAAATCTACTTCCTGTTCCCTCGGCGTGCGACACCGGGGTGAGGCGGCGTTGCTGAGAGTGATTAACGCTTGCGGCAGGAAGGACACACACTGTTGGGGGTTCTGTTCACCCTAGAACCGGTACTATGGCATCACCCGGAGCAAGCTGAGCTAGCGAGCTAACGGTTAGCTTAGAACCGTCGTACGTACCGCTGACTCACCCAGAGGTAGCTAAGCTTGCGAGCTAACAGTTAGCTGATGGCCGTTGTCCGTACCGTCGCCCCATCCAGGGAAAGCTAAGCTTGCTTTCTCTGCAGTGCGTACCACTGGACGTACAACAAACATATACCGGAACAGGAAGCACGTTGAACATATTAAGGTTTAATGCTTTGTTATTATTTGAGTCACGCTTTTATTTTGGAAAACAAAAAATGCCCGTAGTATGTAAAACGGAGCCACTAGCCACTCTCCAGGTGAATGAGCAGGGGGCCAGGTGAATGAGCAGTGTTTCAGCATCCTGTCCTTCACAGCGATGTTCCCCCCTCCTCTGAGTTATCCATTTGATGGATCGTACGGTCATGCTACATGAGCGCTATATGGATGGTGAATCGCCCTTTTTAAGCCTTCACAGCATCTCTACACATAATGCCTCACATTCATGCAAACGCATGAGTGTGAGCCACACTCATCGGCGTCGATGCTTGGATATGAGAAGATGAGAAGACCACCAGTCGATAAAGGACAAGTTGGTGAGGAGGGTGGCTCTGGTTCTCCTCATTCACACCCGTTTCTACTCTGGTTCTGAACAGACGTGAATACGGACAATGGTTCTAGCTGGTTTGGTCTAGTTCTGTCTGGCTGGGTCTAGTTCTAGACGGTTGGGACTGGTTCTAGCTGGTTGGGTCTAGTTCTGTCTGGTTGGGTCCTGTTCTCTCTGGTTGGGTCTTGTTCTTTCTGGTTGAGTCTGGTTTTAGCTGGTTGGGTCCAGATCTGTCTGGTTTCTGGAACGAATGGGACCAGGGTCAGTGGGTTCAGGAGGGGGAAGAAGAGGTCTCTCTCTCTCTCTCTCTCTCTCTCTCTCTCTCTCTCTCTCTCTCTCTCTCTCTCTCTCTCTCTCTCTCTCTCTCTCTCTCTCTCTCTAATAAAATATCAGAACAGAATATTCGTGTTCTTCCATTTATTTCCCCTGGTAACCCATGGCAACCCAGGAGCAAGCATTACACTACCTGCAATCAACAAGGGCTGGAGTGTGTGAGTGTGTGTGTGTGTGTGTGTGTGTGTGTGTGTGTGTGTGTGTGTGTGTGTGTGTGTGTGTGTGTGTGTGTGTGTGTGTGTGTGTGTGTGTGTCATTGCGTCAGTGTATGTGTGTGTGTGTGTGTTGGGGATACTGGTAATTAAGGGCAGCATATTTTCCAGCAGAGCTGTAGAATCACATCCTGTATCTCTATTCACTGCCTTTATCTCTCTACCAACATCTTCTCTCCCTCCATTCACATCTCCCTGCTGTATATCAAGCCTCCTTTTCCCCAACATCCTGTTTGTGGTCCGTCCGATAGTCCGTCACCTCATCCTCCGTCCATCATCCACCTGGCCGTCGGTCCATCCATCAATCAGTCCTAAGAAATACCGCTATTGATCAGCCATTTGTATGACCCCCTCGCAAACACAAACACACGCGTGCACACACACACTTACAGACGCACACACACACACACACACACACACACACACACACCCCCGCCAGGCTGATCAATACTCATCCCTTTGGCTATAATGAGAGCATTGATATCAATAACAGCCTCTGAGGCCCCCTCCCTCCTCCAAGCCCCCCCGGCTGTGACTCCCTTCCCCGGTGTTTTCTCTGCTAATGTCCAGGTGGAGCTCTGACAGCCAGGAAACACAGATCAGTAATCCTCAGCCAATCAGAGTCCTGGTCAATCGCAGACCGACCAATCAGAGCGCATCAACCGGGCCTTCAAACCGATATGCGTGTCCGACGGATGGGAACCTTACCACAGTACTAACATAGTATCACAGTACTAACATGCATACAATGTTACGTTGGTGCGGCCACGCACACACACACACACACACACACACACACACACACACACACACACACACACACACACACACACACACACACACACACACACACACACACACACACACAGACTGACACACTTATCCTGAAAGCTCAATCCACTCATGCAAATGAGTTTCCTTTGGTGGCATATCTCAAGACGAGACAGGGAACAAAGCTTTTCTGTTTCTGGTTTCCGACCCAGGCTCTGTACCGACTCCCCACAGGAGGTCCGCTATAACGGAGTCACACTGCTGGATCCGAGATGAAGGGGATTCTCGCTCTAGGATGTGTTAGATTGGGGACATTGGGGTTTGAACCCTAAACCTACAATACCTGCAGATCTTTTCACCAAGACCATAACCGTCCTCATAGCCCGATGATGATGATGAGGTGAGGGTCATGTGAACATGTGTTGCGGTCGTTCGTCCTGCTTTCATTTAAAATCCTCGCCACATGTACGCATCCATGTGTGCAGCGCTGCGGCCACAGATAGCCGCTCGCAGGCGATGCATCATGGGTAATAACATGCTGGGCAGAATGGAAATGGGCGCAGTTTGCGACAGGCCAAGCAGAACGCTGACAGAGCCAGGCTGCAGGGAACAGATTGTGGAATGTGATACCAATTCCCTCTCATCCCGTCTCTTCCCTTCCGAAGGAAACATCTCCCCCCCCCCCCCCCCCCCTCTTTCTCCCTCGATTTCTCTCCCTCCTCCCCGACCGGAGAATATGTTTGCATGGTGAGTTGTTTTAAAATACGTTTCTCATGTGTTTGTCGTTTAACAGACGTTCTCTCTCATGTGTTTGTCGTTTAAAAAGACGTTCTCTCTCATTCATTTGTCGTTTTAAGAGACGTTCTGTCATGTGTGTCATTTTTAGGAGAAATTCTCTCTCACGTCTTTTTTCGTTTGAAGAGATGTTCTCTCTAATTTGTTGGTCGTTTTAAGAGACGTTCTTTCTCATTCCTTTGTCGTTTTTAAGGGACGTTCTCTCATGTGTGTCATTTTAGGAGAAATTCTCTCTCATGTGTTTGTCGTTTTAAGAGATGTTCTCTCTCACGCGTTTGTCGTTTGCGATGAACTGATTTAAACCGTTCAAATGCTGCAGCTTAGCAGGTTTCAGCTGGGCCTTGTCTTCATGTGAAGGTGTGAAGCCTCTCTCATGACCTCCAACATGGCCCACCCACAGAGCTATGAATACCACAGCCTGGACCACGTTCCTGCTATTTACTATCGAGCTATTTAGCGGAGCCTTTAATCCTCAGCAACTAACAATGATTTGTTTTAGACCCGATTATTAAGGAGCAGATAGGGTTTAGGGAGTCTCGCAGTCATTGGGATTCGAACGCAGAAGGTTTTGCGTGGGATTCAAACATCCTAACCACTACCATGCCCCTATCTTTAAAAGGGGTTTGTTTTATGATTATTTTATTACAGTGTGATTGTATAGTCACTGTATTAGTACAAGTAGTAACAGCAGCAGTTTACACACAGTTGTAAAAGCATTACTAGTAGTATTTGTGGTGAGTATAGAGAGAAACAAACATGGTACATTTATCAGGTCCGCCATACAGACCTCGTCAGGTCAGTCCTTCTAACTTCAGACTCAACTTTTTCACCCCATACATCACGGTTGTTATTCGACAGCTCTTCCTGGTCGTCCTCTGCGCGAGCCTTCAAATAGCATAATGTAGCTTGATGTTAGCCGCCCGCCCTCAGTAGCCATTAGCACACAGAGAGGCCCCAGAGGGAGGCGTCAGGGTCGACTCTAACAAGCGGCACCTGGTGTTCGAGGCGGGGAGATTGGAAGTCATAGCGGCCATTGCAGCGTGACGCCTCAGTCAGGCTGAGGCCTGCAGGCTCTCAACAGGCCTCCCTGTCTGGACCAGGAAGTCGATTTAAATCCTTTCACTTTCACTTTAAGGGTTGCCTTAAAGTGAAGTTGTTTTTTTCCCTTTCAGTGTGGTTGTCTGGGATGCCTCCTATGATTTGGTTGGTTGACGGCCTTGTTGTTGTTTATTAATGTATGCACCATGATCACTTCCTGTCGGCCTCGTCGAATGAGCAACAAAAGGTTTCTGATTTCTTAAAAAGGTGAATGCGTCACACCGTGCAGTATTTTCCGAGAGTGAAGATGATCTCACTTCGACCTGCAACTGTTTGGAATCTATAATTATACATCTTTTGGATGGGATGTTGAAACAAATCACAAGCGAAGTGTCATCCCCAACATGGCCACCGCATCACTCCTCCGTCTCTAATTGGACGGTTTAGTTCCTCGCCTCTCCACCGATAGTGGATAAGGTCTGTCAGCCCAGACGCTCACTGTCTGCGAAGTGCTTTGTATAGCGTGAAGAGTGCTAGTGTTGTTCCTGGCCCCCCTGGAGTCCGCAGAGAAAGACTGTCAGTCATCCTCCTAGCAGGCAGGGAAACAGATGGGTCGGTATCGGAGCATCTCAGACAAATACAGCCGTTACCGACGGATCAGCAGAAAAACACAGCGAAAGTAAAACTAGGCTAATCATATCCAGTTTCACTTCCTGAGGCTATCCTATTGACAAGCAGCACACAGAACTGAACATCAGCGGTTTAGAGCACAGACAAAGCAAAGAGAGGAAGGATGGAAGGAAGGGAGGAAAGAAGGAAGGAAATAAGGATAGGAGGAAGGAAGGAAGGAAGGAAGGAAGGAAGGAAGGAAGGAAGGAAGGAAAGGAGAAAGTAAGGAAGGAAGGAAGAAAAGGAGGAAGGAGGGAAGGAAAGGAAGAAAGGAAGGAAGGAAAGGAGGAAGGAAGGCAGGATGGAAGGAAGGGAGGAAAGAAGGAAGGAAAGGAGAAAGGAAGGAAGGAAGGAAGGAAGGAAGGAAGGAAGGAAGGAAGGAAGGAAGGAGAAAAGAAGGACATGAACAAGGAAAGAAGGAAGGCAAGAAGGAAAACAGGGAGGAAGGAAGGTAAGAAGGAAGGAAAGGAGGGAGGAAGGAAGGCTCCACATAGAGGACCTGCCACAGGAAGGCGAGGTTAGGATACCGGATCAATCTCTTTGCTTCAACACATTTCCTTTCCATCACTCTTTCTCTGCTATGCTGTAATGGAAAACAAAAAGCGACTGTACTTCTACAAATCCATATGCTGTGCATCCACATTTCTGAATCAACACGTTTGAAGGAGGCGATCACTATCATCCTCCTCCAGTCAACATCTGGGAGGTCTTGTTCCCGTTGAAGGGCTGTAGTGCAGGAACGGAGGCACGCCAGACCGGAGGCCAGCCCTAAGGAGACATGGAGGCACCGCGGGGCGAGGTCACCTTCCCCCCGGGGGCGAGGTGACCTCCCCCCGGGCGAGGTGACCTCCGCCGCGGGCGAGGTGACCTTCCCCCCGGGGGCGAGGTGACCTTCCCCCCGGGGGCGAGGTGACCTTCCCCCCGGGGGCGAGGTGACCTTCCCCCTGGGCGAGGTGACCTCCGCCCGGGCGCTCCACCCCGGACATGTCTGAACTATGGAGGAGCTCCTGCTGGCGGCAGGGGGTCTGAGATGGAGGCGAGCGTGGGGGTGTGGGTGGAGGTGTTTATGGTGAGGGAGATGACGGTGGGGGTGGATGCCGGTGGAGCTGTTGGTATAGGAGACGGTGGAGGAGGTGGAGACGAGGGCCGAGGTGAGTTGGTGGTGATGGGATGGAGGTGGTGTCTAGTCTCATCTCACTGATTAATCGTAATAAAAAAGTTTGGGTTTCAATTTAATCCTATTGAAAATCAACAGCACTGAATTCACCACAGGAAGGGGTGATCAGAGATCGTGTGTGAGTGACATTCCTTGGGTTGAGTTTCCAATAAATCAGGCACAAAAATAATGCAATGCTACCCTTTAGGACAGAGAACACAAACAGACACACAAATACACACACAGACAGACACACCCAGACAGACACACCCACCCACACACACACACACACACACACACACACACACGCATCCAGACACACACACACACACACATCCAGACAGACACACCCACACACACACACACACACACACCAAAGTAGGTCAGAGTCAACATGGCGGCGAGATGACTACCGTCATTGCCTCTGTTCCTCGGTTCGTCACAGTGCACACCTCGATGCTTCCGCAGACACACCAGCTGAGGAGTACACCCGGTTTGTGATCGAATGCTTCTACGCACAAACACATTACTTAGCAAGACTGCGATACGGATCATTGTTACACCGTGTCACTCCAAACGACACAACATCAATCCTCAGCAGTGTGATAGCTCGATGCTACACCAGCACCAAGGTGCACTCATCAGGGATAAGACCACCTCGACTCTGCATAGCCACCCTCCCCCTTCTGGCCACCATTGTACACTGTATCGTATTGTATTGTATTGTATTGTATTGTATTGTATTGTATTGTATTGTATTGTAGTACTTAACTGTGTAGCAACTGCAGTAGCTGCTATCATGGCTGTAACACGGGGAATTGACTGACCTAGCGATTGTGGTACTTGCACTTGGTTCTATGAACATCCTTTCTGTACCGACAGCGATATATTGCGTCTGCTAAATGCCCTAAATGTAAATGTAAAAGACGCTGCTGGTAATACATTTCAGAGTAATGACGTGTCATTCATCACACGCTTTAATCCAAAGCGACCCTCAGGGATTTATGTTTACGCACTTATTGAATGTTGTACGTCCTGGCACATAAAAATAGTACTTAGCATCGTGTAGCATCTTATCCTTGCTATCTGTGTTGTAAACGGGGAACGGGTTAACCTAGCGATTGTCAGTGCTTGGCACTTTGTTCTATGAACATCCTTATTGGACCAACTGCAATATATATTGTTGTTTCTCTTTCTTCTCGCAAATGTAGTTATTGTAAGGCGCTTTTGATCAAAGCTTCTGCAGAATGCCCTGAATGTAAATGTAAATATTCCTAACTAACCTCAGGGGTCAGGGGTCATCTTGCTCAGGGAGGTCTAGGGTAGACTGCGGACATCGGGCTTCAAACCCAGAAACTTTCAGCTGATGGCCAAATCCCTATCCTGCCCCAGTACAAACTTCTTGTGAGTACAAACTTATTTTGTTTGACTGTGAGACATATGACATTCTGTAGATTGTCACGGGTAAGTATTAAAATAACATTTACATTCAGGGCATTTAGCAGACACTTTTATCCAAAGGGAATTATAATACATTTGAGTAGGAGTATGAGTGGTAGGACCCAAACCCTGGGGTGGACTTTAGCATTCTGGACCCGGATTTTCCTCTTTAGTGAAATGGCTGTGGCGGGTGAATCCATGCACGAGTTGTGGTCCGGTATCGACCGTAGAGAACCTCTCGAGCCATGAAGGAGACACACAGACTGACCACGCCGGGGGAATAAGGAGAGTACAGGAGGAGGAGGAGGAGGAGGAAGAGGAAGGTTTTAACAAGTGGAAGGCTTGTGTGTATTTAGGTTTGAACTGCGATTTAACACTGACTTCCTGCACACAGCACTGAGTAGTTAGCATGCTACACTGCACTATGGACCATTTTAGTTCATCCAGGTAAGGGTAAGATCTGTTTTCCCTTCGTTGACCAATGAACTGGGCAGAGAGTAGGTCGGGTTTCAGTTGACCAAGGTGTTTTTTGCAGAGCGGACACTTCCTGGGGGGACAGGGTTTCCCAGGGGGCGGCGCAGGGGTCAAAGGGTGGGTTTCAGGGCGGACAAGACCAATGCTGGGGTCCTGCTCGTTCTGGATCAATACGCCTCCTCTCTCTTTCTCTCTCTCTCTTGCTCTCGCTCTCTCTCTCTCTCTCTCTCGCTCTTTCTCTCTCTCTCTGTCTCTGTCTCTCGCTCTGCTAGAGGAGGGAGAGGAGGGCAGAGTGAGAGGAGGAGGAGTGGGGAAGGAGGGGGCACAGGAGTGCTTTGAGTGAAACTAATTGTTGTTTTTCCTTCTTGTGTTTCAAGTCCTTTCTTCTAATGGATTTTAATTAGACTTTGGCTGCAGCTATCTCCCTTACACATATCTGTGTGAGTGTATGTGTGTGTGTGTGTGTGTGTTTATGCAGATCTAAGCATGTGTACTTGTGTGAGTATGTGTGTGTGTGTGTGTGTGTACTGTGTAGGTATGCGTAGATGTGTATGTTTGTGTATACACATGTGTATTTCCATTGTGTTGAATCATGTTTTACACGCACAAACATAAATACACCCACACATACTCACTCACTCACTCACTCACTCACTCAAATACCAGTGTAGTCTCTCCATCGTGTTCTCCCATCAGTTGGATTCATCATTTCAGCTTCTGGAGGCTGACCAGGGGCTGATCCTCTTGTTCTTCTTAAAGAGGGCCGAAGTGAGGTTGGAGAGTTGTAGAGAGAGCCGAAGATAATAAGGGCTCAGGACCCCCTTGGCCTCTCTGCATTGAGAAGATAATGCTTTTGATAACGATATCATTAAGACGACGCTGTACGCCCGAGAGAAGGAGGACAAGGTCCGGGAACCGACTGAGGCAGACTTCCCAGCAGTGAGAGAAGCGGGCCGATACAACTCTGGAATCAGACTCGGAGTTGGGCCGTGAGTTCTGCTCAGGCAGTAATGGAGGGCATTTAGCAGACGCTTCGATCCAAAGCGATTTACAACAAGTAAATGTGTCAGTGGAAGGTGAAAGAACAATATATCGCTGTCGGTACTGTAAGGATGTTCATAGAACCAAGTGCCAAACACTAACAATCACTAGGTTAACCTAACCCTGTTTACAACGAAGATAGCTAGAATATGATGCTACCCAATTAAGTACTACAACTAAGTACGACACAATAAGTGCGTACATTGAGTGCCAGGTCGTACAACATACAGTAAGTAGGAGGGATGGGAGGGGGCGATGCAGAGTCCAGGTGAACTCTGAACAGGTGGGCAGGAAAGGTGACAGGACTGAAGAGGGACCGGAGTCCCAACCCAGTCTCACGGAAATACGTGACCCTGTCACGTCATTAAATCTATTCATTCTTGATCTGGGACACAAATTTCTAACAATATGACAGCTTTTGGCCACCCGTTTCTACTTTCACCTTTGATTCTGAGAAATTGTGACAACTCACGGATGTATGTAATGCAGGTGCGCTGCTCTGTAGGCGACCGCGACGGGAAAAAAGGTAGCTGCTTCATCTCTTCTTTTTAGAAAGAGTTAGAAATGTGTGCTTTTTGCACGAAAAAATTGAAATTACTTGTCCCAGATCACGAATGAATAGATTAAATGACGTGACCTGACAGTGTCACGTATTTCCATGAGACTGAGTTGGGAGTCCACATCAGATCCGGACCAAGTCGCAGTCCTCATCTTCCTTGTGTGTCCGCACAGCTTCACCGTGCGGAGACACAAGGAAGGGGATGTGGAGACTGTGGCACTACAGCGCTCTACGACGCAAACTATTAAGAGGATCCGAGTAGATTCATTCAGACGAGGATAGGAGCCTTTAGACAACTTAAGGAACTTCACCAGAAGCCCTGAGAAGTGAAACGATTCCATCCTTCAATCCTGAAGCTAATTAAGATGTCAAAAAGTGTCCAAAAGACCAAAGTGGTTTTCAGCTGCCTGGGGAATACAGGCTCAGATGTCCTCAGTAGATCCATAAACTATCACCTATACCAAACCTATAACCTATACCTAACCTATTATCTATAACCTATACCTAACCTATAACATATAACATATACCGAACCTATAAACTAAACTATAATCTATACCTAAACTATAACCTATGCCTAACCTATACCTGACCTATAATCTATTACCAACCTATAATCTATCATCAATAACATTCTCTCCTAGTCTGTTATTGGTCTGTCTGTATGGCCTTCTAACCCGATACTGCTGTTATTTACCAAGAACCACGACCCAAATCAATTGTTACAATATGTTGTCTGACACGCTTTCACTGATTTCCCACAAAATGAGGGCTTAATTCACCATAATTAATTTGTATTTCCTCTCTCCTCCCTGGGGTCATGTCAAGTGGTAACCCAACACACTGTTGAACACCATTAGGGTTTGAGCAATAATCTGCTCAAATCAGGGGAGCGTGGTCTGGTCCTCTGCCCAGTAGGAGAAGAGGACTCTGGGCAGCTCCAACTACCCGTATCCCTGGTGTAGCTCTGGGCCTTCCCACCAACTCTATCTATCTATCTATCTATCTATCTATCTATCTATCTATCTATCTATCTATCTATCTATCTATCTATCTATCTATCTATCTATCTAATATACATATAATATATATATACTCTCCTCTTTTCACTAGACTTGCTTTTTAAAACCAGAAATCGTTTATTCTCTGTTTTCAATATTATTGGCGGAAAATACATAATGCTTTGGGCAGTTCTTTCGTCAGTAGACAATCTGTTTAGGCTCATTAACCGTTTGTTTGTTTTGGTGAGCTGAAAATGTAGAATAATTCCGGGGTATAATAATGCCTCTTGGCAAATTGAAGGATGTCTCAGATGGCCTCACCTTGCCTTCGGCAGTGATAGCCTAGAGGCTAATCTACCATCAATGCCTTTAATTGTGCTTGTCACTTTGATTTATACATTCTGCATTTGCACTTAATGTACGCACTTATTGTATGTTGTACGTCCTGGCACTGAAAAATACTACTTAATCGTGCATTTTCTTATCCTGGCTATCTTTAGTACTTAGCATTGTGTAGCATTGTACCCTCGATCTCTTTTGTACTTGGCATTGTGTAGCATCTTATCCTGGCTATCTTTAATACTTAGCATTGAGTAGCATCTTATCCTAGCTATCTCTGTTGTATACGGGAAATGGGTTAACCCAGTGATTGTTAGTGCTTGGCACTTGTTTCTATGAAGATCCTTACTGTACCGACAGCGATATATTGATGTTGTTCTTTCTTCTGAGAAATGTACTTAATGTTAGTCACTTTGGATAAAAGCGTCTACTAAACGCCCTGAATGTAAATGTGTATTCAGTGAGTCCTGAGACCGGATCTCTCCGGCTCCGTGTCCTGCTGGGCCCGGCCTGGCATCTGAGTGCCAGGAGAAGGAGGAGGAGCAGGAGGAGGAGGAGGAGGAGGAGGATGAGCAGGAGGAGGAGGGGGAGGAGGAGGAGGAGGAGGGGGAGGGGGAGGAGGAGGAGGAGGAGGAGGAGGAGGAGGAAGAGGAAGAGGAGGAGGAGGAGCAGGAGGAGGAGGGGGAGGAGGAGGAAGAGGAGGATGAGGAGAGGAGGAGGAGGAAAAGTAGGAGGGGGAGGAGGAGGAGGAGGAGCAGGAAGAGGAGGAGGAGGAGCAGGAGGAGGAGGAGGATGAGGAGGAGGAGGAGAAGGATGAGGAGCAGAAAGAGGAGGATGAGGAGGTGCAGGCGGAGGAGGAGGATGAGGAGGTGCAGGCGGAGGAGGAGGATGAGGAGGTGCAGGCGGAGGAGGAGGAGGAGTTGGAGGATAATGATGATGTGATGATGATGATGATGATGATGATGATGATGAGAAGGAGGAGCAGGTGGAGGAGGGAGAGGAGGTGGAGGAGGATGATGAAGATGATAAGGAGAAGGAGGAGGAGGTAGAGGAGGAGGAGGAGCAGGAGCAGGTTTGTGCGGAGGTATTTGGGCGAGAAAACCCTGCCAAGCCTGGCATTTCAGTTTCCATGGTAACTGGCGTTGATGGTGGGGCTAAAATAGCTCCCCCTCACTCTCTGGTCTCTCTGTTCTGCGCAGACAGTCGTTTCAGAACAGCAACCCCCGCTGCTAGCAAGGTGTCAATATGCTAATTGGCGCCGTTAGCCAACTGGAACGCGCCAGAGAACACTGTTGAAAGGGACGTTGGGTAACGTCTCCAGCCGGTTAATTTAATGAATAATAAACAGACAAACAGAGATCCGTGGCGGGGAATGCCCCTGATAAGCAGCAAACATCGACTCACGTTGACGTCAGCGATTACAGCCGTACCGAGAACAATGGCCGCTAAAGCAGTGATGATGTCAACGCGCTCGTTTTAGATTAAGCCAAACAGCGTCATAACACGATGTTCCGCTTCAATATCAGTCAACACAACTGAGGTTGGAGTCTATCAGCAAATCCCAAATTATAGAATAACCAACATATACAAAAATATAGATATTTTTCTAGGCTTTACATATATTAAAAGGTATGTCGATAACCCATACATCAGGAATATTAATAGAATATGAGCAATCTATATATTTTTTTAGGCTTTACATAAGAAATCTATCTTTCATCATATGGACAATACATATAAAAAGGTATGTTGATAACCCATACATCAGGAATATTAATAGAATATGAGCAATCTCGAATGACAACAACAATAACAAAACAAAACACGTACAGAATAATGTATGCCAGGAGGATCCATGAAGAGCTAGCGTTGGTTAGCGTCCTAGCTCGGGGCTGCAGCAGACCAGACCTCCTGCAGGTGGTGGTGAACGGCTGGCGCGTCCAGCCCCCCTCCCTGGGCTGGGGCCCAGACCCAGGCACCTGCTACACCACCCTACACCACCCTACCCCACCCTTCACCACCGCGTCGACAGCCTTGCCGCTGGCTTGCGCTCCTCATTTAAAGGCTGCGTACGGCTGTATGGAGTGCTAATAATATATGCGGTGAACTTGGTTAATACCTCTAGTGAGTAGTGTTGGTGCCGTACAGAGACACATTGCGCGTGGGCTCGGTCCGTCAGTGCGCTCCTAGCCTTTTTCTTATCTTTGAAAAACTGACAAGTAGATATTTTGGCCGGGAGAATGTAATTATCAGCCAACCATTTCGTTGGGTTGTTTGTGAATCCTTTGTCTCGGTCCCCTTTCAGTTGGGAACGCACAACTCTGAATGCTACATGTTTGACCTCTCTTATGTTAACAACATTCTTGTTTTTTTTTCTTTCTGTTGACGCCTGATGCACCTCTAGTGCTCTCTTCTTGGAGCAACATCAATACTGTTTCCTAAATCGTCATGGCTCCACTATCAATATAGTTGTATGTTCAATAGTCCATAATCCATCCCATTGATCCTCTGTCCCGACACAGCTGAGGTCGGTTAAAATTGTCTTTTATCAGGGCACAGTACGCTACGGTATATTGACAACATGCGGTCCAAGCGATCAAACGCCTTTCTACTCAGTCTTTCTACTTTATACTCCAGGTAAGATAAAGGTTTTGAATGAACAAAGCCAGGAGGCATCCCAGGAAGTGGAGGCAGACAGGGGCTCCTTCCTCATGCTATTGACTTCCTGTCTCCAGTGCCTTCCACTCCGGCAGGCTACAGTGTGCCAGATTAAAAACCCCACAGAGGAAGATAGTTTCATCATTCCGGATCGATCTGCTCGGACAGGACAGTTAATGGTTTAATATAAGCTGATCCACTTCTGCTGATACATCGAAATACACTAAACATACCTCCACATACATATGCATACCATAAAGTACCAACACACACATAAACGTAAATAAACATGCCTTAAAGTACCAAAACATACCAGAACATACATAAACATACCTCAAACTACCAATACATACCTCAATGTACTACTACATGCCTCAAAGTATTACTACATACCTCACAGTACTGTACCTCAAAGTACTACTACATACCTCAAAGTACCAATACATTCCCAAAAGCACAAATGCATACCTGAAAGTACCTCACAGTACCTCAATAAACCTTTGAATACCTCAACATACCATAACATACCTTTAAATACATAGAAATATGTAAACAAACCTTAAAATAATTAGGTGCCTCAATGTATCTCAACAAACCTTGAACTAGCCCAAGACATCAAGATGTCGAAATCCCTGAGAACTCAGCCTGGCTGCTAGCTTTAGTTGAGTTTAGTTCATTTTATAGATCCCGCAAAGCAATGTGTCCGGTTATCAGTTATATCACTGAGTTAATCACAGCCTAGCACAGAGTCCAGCAATACGACAGATGGTCACTTAGTTTGGAATATCTTCCAGACGTTTCTGTGTGTGTCTGTGTGTGTGCGTTCTAAAAAGATAAACAGTCCCGGCTTTACCATGGATAAAATCACTGTTCACACAGAAATGTGTTTCTTTTCACCCAATTACTGTACACAGACACTAGCACCAGATGTGCTGTCATTGGCTTTCAAACAGACCTAAAAGAGGCACTCGACAGGAGTGTGTGTGTGTGCGTGTGTGTGTGCGAGTGTATGTCTGTGAGTGTGTGCGTGTAAGGGATTGGAGCCCAGGGAGCCGTCTGTGTGGACGTCGGTTCTCACGGCCTGCCGTACCCGTCGATACGGAGACTCTGACGCTGCGCTCAGGCAGTGTCAACACTCAGAGGACTGTAGCCGCTAATGACCAAGAAACTCATCCTCCTCTTCCTCTTCCTCTTTCGTTGTCGAAACACAGAGACTTTGTCATCCAATCAGGTGCCAGGAAGCTAGAAAGCATGAGATGTCTCGGGGTAGTTCAAGGTTTGTTGAGATTCGTTGAGGTACCTTATTGCTTTCACTGGATCGGAATACATTTGAACTAGTAATTAGTTGAACTACTGACTAAACACCACCTGTGGGAGTGAAAAGGGAACAAGACTTTTAATAGCCAGGATTCAAAACGGTGTCAGACAAGTAAATCTGATGCAACTACAAAGTGTGAGGGAGAGAGGGCGGGGGCGAGAGAGAGAGAGAGAGGAGAGAGAGAGAGAGAGAGAGAGAGAGGAGAGAGAGAGGAGAGAGAGAGGAGAGAGAGAGAGAGAGAGAGGAGAGAGAGAGAGAGAGAGAGAGAGAGAGAGAGAGAGGAGAGAGAGAGAGAGAGAGAGAGAGAGGGAGAGAGAGAGAGAGAGAGAGAGAGAGAGAGAGAGAGAGAGAGAGGAGAGAGGAGAGAGAGGAGAGAGAGAGAGAGAGAGAGAGAGAGAGAGAGAGAGAGAGAGCGCACACAATGTGCAGACAGACAGACAGAATAGAGTACAGTAGATTAGGGTAGAGAAGTGTAGATCAGAGCGTAGAGTAGAGCGTTACTCTATTCCCTCCACAGCAGAGGGGATGAACCACGATGACTGGGGTCAGTCCACTTTAATGATACAACACTGCTTCTCAGACTCTCTCTCTCTCTCTCTCTCTCTCTGACCTTTGATCTCTGGACTTCCAGCAGCCCTCACTACCTCTGGCTTCTCTCTCCCCTTGGCTAAAAGCCTGTGTCTGTGAGCCAATAGGAGCCAATAGGATTACCCAGAGTTCCTTCCAATGCAAGGCTGCCCGAAGGCACTGAAACCAGACGTGTTCCACCCAGATTAGATTAGGGTTTGATATAGGTTGTTGTGTGATGTGTGTGTGT
>NC_082389.1:3308470-3330970 GCF_031168955.1 Gadus macrocephalus
CCCCCAACCTTGGCAGCGATAAGCCTTGCTCTGCGTTTCAGCCTAAACAAAGAAAGAACAAACACATCTCAACATTTGCTAATTTGCACAAACTGTGGTTGTTTCAATCAAACAGAACTGGTTGTACTGGGCAGCTCCCAGCGTCCACCAGTAGAAGAAACCCCCCAACCCGACAGAAGGAAGGGGCCCTTGGGCAATGCACTCCACGGCGCTTGTTACCACGGCGACGGCCCTGGCTCCGATCCAAATTGAATTAGCAAGTTTCACTGGGAAATGACAACTGGTTAATGAAGTCTGTGTGACGTTACTGATGCAGAGACGATGGTGTCCACTGGGAGACACGAGGAAGACCAGGAACCATAGGGGAGCAGAGCGAGAACAGAAACAGAACGATAGAACAGGAACCGAACCATAGAACAAGAACAGAACCGTAGAACGAGAATAGAACCAGAGAATAGTTTGCGTTCCACAAACAGAACGATAGAACAGGAACAGAACGATAGAACAAGAACAGAACATTAGAACAAGAACAGAACGATAGAACAGGAACAGAACGATATAACTGCTTTTTAATAACCTGTCTCTGTACAGTCCAACTTCTACCCGCAATATAATATAGAAACAATATTATCATACAAAGATATATTAAATATGATATTAGCAGAGCAATAACAGAGGAAGAATTGCTGCCGGAGTTTCTCAGCTTGTCGGTGGCTTCAAACCTGATACACCTGCACCTCAATGCCTTCACGTCAAAGCTGTGAGTTACTGCACACAAACACACACACACACACACACACACAGACGCACACACACACGCACAAACACACACACACACACACACACACACACACACACACACACACACACACACACACACACAAACACACACACACACACACACACACAGACACACACACACACACAAACACACACACACACACACACATACACAGACCGAACACACACACACACACACACACACACACGGTGACTCATGTCTGAGAGTTATGGCGGGGAGGAGGTCACGTCAGGCGCGACCATGTGACGTGTTTTACTGATCCTCTCCCCGCCTCGCTGCTGGCAGCCATTTATAACGAGCGGGAGTGAAACGATGATTCATAGCAGCCTCTTAGCGTTACCCAAGACGTGTTAGCCAGACCTAGCACGACTGAGTAGGTCCTAGTGCTTCTTAGCATTAAAGACATGCTAGCCAGAACTAGCACGACTCAGCAGGTCCTAGCGCTTCTTAGCATTAGAGACGTGTTAGCCAGAGCTAGCACGACTCAGTAGGTCCTAGCGCTTCTTAGCATTAAATACGTGTTAGCCAGACCTAGCACAACTGAGTAGGTCCTAGTGCTTCTTAGCATTAAAGACGTGTTAGCCAGTCCAAGCAAGGGCTTAGCAAAACCTAACATGTGCTAACATCAAGACTTAGCATATTCTAGGAGGTTTCTATCTAGGACGAACAGTGCATAGCATGTCTTAGCAAGTGGTCTCACCAATGCTACTTTGATTGACTGTGTTCGCTGCTCATGATAAACTCTGAGGGGAAATTATGAAATGATGGGAAGCTAGTTCTTATGTCTCCTCACGCTAACAACATCAATTCACATTGATCAATCAAACGCTGTCTCTATCTTACTTGCTTTTTTATTTTCTACAGTTGTGTTCTGGAAAGGTTTTTCCTGACTATTGACCGACAAACAGAAGAGTAACTGTGGACCTTTTGTAATGTCGATACAACAGCCGAGGAAGTCATCCCCATAAGAACAGCCAGACAAGAGCACCCTGACATTTATTGGACTACAAGGAGAGTTTGAATGCCAGACAGCATCAATCCACCATCATTGTACCTGGTTCCCTATGGAAGAGATGTAAATAGGTCTGTGTTGTTTGTGCAGATTATGGCTGCGACCGAAAATCATGCTAACGGGGGAGTAGTCAGCCCGTCGCTGTAAACAAGAATAAATAAAGGTTACAATCCGAAAGGCTAAACGCAACATGACTAAATTGTTTGTTGATGAATACTGTTTGGGTGTAATGGTGACCTACAGGTAGACAGCTTAAGGTCTTAACACGGAAATCAGTAGCCCAGTAACACAGGTAAGAAAGTGGAAAAAGTCCCTGCCTCCATCTCAGCTCCTCTAAACAAATGTAACGGAAAGTCCCGCCCTCTCTCTCCTCTAAACAAATGTAACTGAAAGTCCCGCCCTCGCTCTCCTCTAAACAAATGTAACTGAAAGTCCCGCCCTCGCTCTCCTCTTAACAAATGTAACTGAAAGTCCCGCCCTCGCTCTCCTCTAAACAAATGGAACTGAAAGTCCCGCCCTCGCTCTCCCCTAAACAAATGCAACTGAAAGTCCCGCCCTCGCTCTCCTCTAAACAAATGGAACTGAAAGTCCCGCCCTCGCTCTCCTCTAAACAAATGGAACTGAAAGTCCCGCCCTCTCACTCGACAGTAACGCTCATTTGTAGCATCCACACAGACACACAATCCACACACCAAAACAGGCAGAGCAGCTACACGGAGTAATACCTGCTGTATCAGCACAGGAGCAAGGCATTGTGGGAGAGGGGGGGGGGGGTTAAACAGATCAGATCTCCTTCTGCTCCCGGTAAGAGCATCCCCCTCAGGGGGCACATCCCCCACCCTTCGTATCGATCACAGCATGTTTGGGTGTGTGTGTGTGTGTGTGTGTGTGTGTGTGTGTGTGTGTGTGTGTGTGTGTGAGTGAGTGAGTGAGTGAGTGAGTGTGGGAGTGAGTGAGTGAGTGAGTGAGTGAGTGTGTGTGTGTGTGTGTGTGTGAGTGAGGGAGTGTGGGAGTGAGTGAGTGAGTGAGTGTGTGCTTGTGTGTGTGTGTATGGTACATCATGGCGTGTTTGATGTGTGCGAGTGTTCCAAGATATCAAATTAACTCTCCGGCAGTGACACTGAACAGTGTTGGAGAATGCCGAGTGTGTGATTGTGTGTGTGTTAGATTGTGCGGCTGTGTTCGTGTGTTGGTGCATATGCGTATTCCCAGATTTCAAATTAACTCTCCAGCAAAGGCGGAGACGCTTTTGTTCTGCTTAGCGCATGACTATGTGTGTGTGTGTGTGTGTGTGTGTGTGTGTGTGTGTGTGTGTGTGTGTGTGTGTGTGTGTGCGTGTGTGTGTGTGTGTGTGTGTGTGTCTGTTTGTGTGCGTGTGTGTGCGTGTGTTCGTGTGTGTGTGCATGTGCATGTGTGTGTGTGTGTTTGAGTTTTGTTTACATGCTTTCATAAGACACAGCGTGTTGTGTTGGTCAGGCTGAACTGCTCGTCTTTCTCTTGTGGTGCTGACTCCACAAATGACTTTTCTTTCCTCTGCGATACCCTTCTGCTAGCTGGATACCGCTACCCACCGTTATCCAAACCACTCAAAGGGAACTAAGATGTCTGTAGAGGACCGCGCCGTTCTGGGCTTCACACCATCGTATCCGTCGGTCCTGGCTTCACCAAAACATCCGTCACTGATATGATCAAAATCAATTCCTAGCACTGATTCTGAGTGAACCATCTTCTGCAAAAGACTAAACTCACTTGTTCAAAGTTCACCTAGACTCTGTATAGCCTCCCCTCTTACCCCAACACTTATTGTATGTTGTACGTCCGTGAACCTAATAATGGTACTGAGCATTGTGTAGCATCTTATCCAATCTCTCTTTTTTGTGTACGGGGAATGGGTTAACCTAGTGATTGTTAGTGCTTGGCACTTGGTTCGATGAACATCCTTACTGTACCGACAGCGATATATATATATATATATATATATATATATATATATATATATATATATATATATATAGTTGTTTCACCTTCTTTTAACAAATGTACTTATTGTAAGTATTGTACGCTTTGTATAAAAGCGTCTGCTCAATGCCCTCAATGACATTTGACCCCAGACTCCGGTGCGGTTGGTCAATCAACACCCAGAGGGGGCAGAGACACTGAAGATCCCCCGACCCTATGTGACCCCCCCCCCCCCCCCCCCAGGGAGTCTGGAGAGCCCCAGTTGCTTCCTGCCGTCAAGGGAACCACCCCGGACCATTAACTCAGAGCAGGGAAGCTGAGCATCCCCCTCGAAGCCAGCAAACGCCTGTTGCCACGACAACGCTTCGTTGCCTGGGAGGGGGGGGGGGGGTGGGGGGGTGGCCGTTGTGGGGGTTTGGAGGGTTGTGAGGAATGTGGGGTTGGGGGGGTTTGTGGGGGTTGGGAGGATTTGGAGGATTGGCGTTTTTTTTTTTGTTATTTCTTTTTCTCTGAAGCACTTTGAGATTCTTGAATATAAAGTGCATTTTAAATAAAATGTATTATTATTATTATTATTGTTTGTGGGGGTTTGGGGGTTGGGGGGGTTTTGGGGGTGTGCAGGCGCGACATGCCACTTATGTTGGGGAACGGTTGTGAGTTCCTTGCTCGACGGCATTTGCCGAGTTCACCGGGAATGTCGACGCACAGGTTTCATCGTAAGGACGACAACTGGCCTGGAACTGAAGCTCACAGGGAACGTTGCGGACAGTGATCCATAGGAGTGCAGTCATTTCTTTCTGCCCCCTAGTGGTCAGAGATACTTTCATGCATCTTTCATCCAGAGCTTTAAAGGGGAATTTTTCTTTTGTCTATAAAGTGTCTATAAAGTGCACATAGGATCAAAAGTGAGTATACGCATGTATGTATGTATGTATGTATGTATGTATGTGTATGTATGTATGTATGTATGTGTATGTATGTATGTATGTATGTATGTATGTATGTATTTTTGCATGTATGTATGCATGTATGTATTCATGCCTGTATGTATTCATGCATGTATGTGCATACATACTGTATATGTATGTGTGTTTCAATGTGTGGTGTGCCTGTGGATCTGGTGTGCATGCATGAGGGTTTGTATGTGTGTATGGAGTGTGTGTGTGTAGGTGTCATGTTACTTATTGAAAGCAGGATGAATGCCTTGACGGAGAAGGGTCAATGAGCTGATCCGGAAGGTCGTTGAAGATGATGGTACCGGCATACAAGGCAGTCGAAGGAACTGCCCCCGCCTACCTCCAAGCGTTGGTAAAGCCACACACCCCAGCTCGATCCCTCCGCTCAACTACCTCAGCTGGACGTCTGGTACGGCCATCGCTAAGAGCAAGCAAAGGTCGATCAGCAAAGTCACAACTTTTATCTGTTTTGGGACCTCGCATCGTAAATGCCAATACGAGATTCACTTTTCTTTGCACTTTTCTTTTTCTTTACTCTTCAACCAAATTCCACCGCATTTATTGTTTATTAGCCAACTAAGACAAATAGCACAAATGTCCTTTGTTAATCGGCGATAAAACAATGGATAACTGGGCATTAAAGTTGATTTAGTGAGCAGGACAAGGGAGGCAACTTCTGAAACGACCTGACTTTATGCCTGCTAATTTATCACAACACTCACACAGGGGGTCCGTAAAGTGGAGGAAAGCGACTTTATTACCAGAGATCGCCTCGAACCGGCGACGTCATCGTTCAGAGGAGGCCGCTAACAAGGCCCCTCGGTGTGCTTACTCAGGAGGGGTTGCCATGGCAACTAACCCTGAGGTTACCGCGGAGACGGTGTCAGACGTTACGTTAGCATTCCAACCCGCCCCCTTGAACTCCCAAGACAAGGGACTTTAAAATCACACAGACCCACACACACACACACACACACACACACACACACACACACACACACACACACACACACACACACACACACACACACACACACACACACACACACACATTTAAACAGAGTCATGGTCTCGCTGTAAAGTACCCACAAACCCTTTCTCCCTCGTGTACTAGCCTACACAGTCACACACAAACACACACACACGCACACACACACACACACGCATTATCACTCTCCACCCACCAAACACACACACACACCCACACACACACAGACAAACACATAGGATGTCAGAGAATTAAATACGCCAAAAACCCAGGTTCTCCGCATGCCCCCGTACATCCCATAACAAAACCCATTCTTTCAGAGGACTTAGTGCTCTCTGACAACCGCTCGTTAAAACCACACATTCATCCTCACCAGGGTCAGAGTGTGTGTGTATGTGTGGGTGCATGTGTGTGTGTCTATGGTCATTTTGATGTACTATCTACTATATCGCTATTAGCAGTGTAATTCGGTAGTTAATTTTTCTGTCTTTACCTCCTCAGAGGTGGTGGACATCATAACGCGGGGGTTATGCTGGCGGGCGACCATCTTGGCTCCCAGCCAGTGTGAGTGTGATTTCAGTGTTCCTTCGGCCCTGATAAATGCTGAATACAAGCATCTGGCGAGGCCGTGGTGTGTGTGTGTAGGTGTGTAGTTGTGTAGGTTTGTGCGTGTGTGTGTGTGTGTGTGTGTGTGTGTGTGTGTGTGTGTGTGTGTGTGTGTGTGTGTGTGTGTGTGTGTGTGTGTGTGTGTGTGTGTGTGTGTGTGCGTGCGTGTGTGCACGTGTGTGTGTGTCGTACAGTGTGTGATATGTGTTACTAAACAACATCAAATATGTAACTGTCATCTTTGTCCGACTCACTTTGGGAAATGTAACGTGCTTGTTTGTTTGAATAAAAGTTGAAACGAACATTTCTAAAACCGACAAAAACAGAGATAGCATCAATAGCAGAATTAATAAACAAGGTGCTAGGTAACAGCTGAAAATGACTTTAGTAAAAATGACGGTACACAGCCCACAACATCATCTGTCCGCTTCATCAACCAGCAGACTCTCTAAGCTAACCCCAGCCCCTGGCAGCAGACCGCAGCATTGATAAATGTGTGATGGAGCTTGATTACCGACGGAGAGGGGATGAGCCTGGCCGTACAACTGACTCAAACAGTTCCCGGTTCTGCCTGACTCGGGGCCATTGGGTGGATGTGAGGTCGTTAATTGTGTGGATAGAATCTGTACTTAACCTTTCTTTTGTCATTTTATTATGACTTAAATGTAAGAAATGTACCTATTTTGTAATTCTGTACAATTCCATGACCCCTGTTCCACGGATTTTAGCATTTCTGATGTTCAGAAGCACAGAGCTAGCTGGTGCTAGGAAGGCAACACATGCTAGCAGCTCCAGGCTGCTAGCTCGCTCTCCCGTCCAAAGAGCTCCCCGAGTGTCATCAACAGCTTGTTTGACACTCGGCTAGCACCCTAAGCCCTGACCAATCTGTTCCCAGACTGGGAACTCAACCCGCGATAGGCCAGGGCCTCTCGTGTGGAGATTAGCAAGAGCCCCCGGTTCTTCCGCACGAATTAGCTTAATTGGCTGTAGGAAGATGCTCGGTGTTTATTTTATACGGCTAGTTCTCAATCATCCACCACATGAGCTAAAAGGCTAACATATGCTGGGTTTACTGAAGCTCTAATCTCCCTAGACGGTCATGACCCTCTGATGTCAGCGCTAACCCAAAAAGTTTTCTTATCATGGTAGCATCTCTACCATACACGACCACACGCTAAGCCCCCTCGCAAAACCTATGAACACCGGTGATCGGCACACTGTTTTGATATGATTATTTCTTCCTGGTGGGGCTAGCCGCTAGCCCAATATGTCTATGGTGTGGACTTGGGACCGTTGAGGACATAGTTGTGTATCAACGCTCAACCATTGCAACGTTTTGAAATAACAAGGTATGGGGTTGTACACAGACCCTACCCTCTGGAACTCCCTCCCTCTGGCCATCCACAACTCTGATACACTCTGTTCATTCAAAAGTCAACTTAAAACCTATCTCTTCAGGACCACCTACAACATTTGACAAATCATTCTCCGTCATCTTCGACTCTCTCGCGCTCTCTTAATGTGTTGCCTATTGTTGTGGTTGTTGTTTATTTATTTATTTTCCCTTTTGTTTGATCGTCTGTACTGTCTGTATGTATTCCTTTCTTATTTGTAAAGTGTCTTTGAGTACTTACAAAAGCGATATAAAAAACTGAGCAATTATTATTATTATTATTATTACACAAGAGCAAGGCCGTAAAAGCAGAAACCATTCCATTGATCTGTTTTGATATGAAATATGACTCTGTGAGTCCAGAGGGTGAGCCGCGAAAACACCAAAACCCAAAGCAACCGACAGGTGGGACTGAGAACGACCAAAGCCTTCAATCACTGCTGAAGAAACAACAAACACCTGGTGTTAGATGGCTGTAGTACGACTGTACACCACAACAACAACAACAACAACCACAACAACAACAGCACACAGCTGTAGGACGTGGATACAAACGTACAGCACAACAACAGACTGTGTTTGTAAATACTATGTGTGCGTCACCACGTGTGTCCGACCCAACAGAATGTTCCTGGTTGTACACAACGACCCGGGACGCCAAGGTCAGAGGGCACGCAGAACGCTTGCTGCGTGTTTCTGATCGAAAGAGGAGGGAAAATTAGGACCAGGGGGGGATAGTCTAGAGGTTTAGGGGTTCGACTCCTAGCCCCTACCTGCTCCTTAATGACCTGTCTCTGGACTGTCTAACCCCTACCTGCTCCTTAATGACCTGTCTCTGGACTGTCTAACCCCTACCTGCTCCATAATGACCTGTCTCTGTACTGTCTAACCCCTACCTGCTCCTTATTGACCTGTCTCTGGACTGTCTAACCCCTACCTGCTCCATAATGACCTGTCTCTGTACTGTCTAACCCCTACCTGCTCCTTAATGACCTGTCTCTGTACTGTCTAACCCCTACCTGCTCCTTAATGAGCTGTCTCTGGACTGTCTAACCCCTACCTGCTCCTTAATGAGCTGTCTCTGGACTGTCTAACCCCTACCTGCTCCTTAATGACCTGTCTCTGTACTGTCTAACCCCTACCTGCTCCTTAATGACCTGTCTCTGTACTGTCTAACCCCTACCTGCTCCTTAATGACCTGCCTCTGGACTGTCTAACCCCTACCTGCTCCTTAATGACCTGTCTCTGTACTGTCTAACCCCTACCTGCTCCATAATGACCTGTCTCTGTACTGTCTAACCCCTACCTGCTCCTTAATGACCTGTCTCTGTACTGTCTAACCCCTACCTGCTCCTTAATGACCTGTCTCTGGACTGTCTAACCCCTACCTGCTCCTTAATGACCTGTCTCTGGACTGTCTAACCCCTACCTGCTCCTTAATGACCTGTCTCTGGACTGTCTAACCCCTATACCTTCTCCTTAATGACCCGTCCCTGAATTCATAAAAATCACTGTGTATACACGTATCCAGCTAAATAAATAAGTTCAACAATGTACAAATAATCTTGCGACAACAGTATCCGTACATAAATGAATTAGTGCCCTGCACCTAACGAGAATAATGAAAGGCTTGCACAAGATGAAGTACTCTGGAAACTGAAGTCATTTAAGCAAGGCGCTCCAGTTGTGTCTGAGAGACAGAAGCACAAAGCTTTAGTTCAGCTACAGTAAGGGCTTTACCGCGGTGGTCACTGAGCTGTGAGCTAACTGCTTACAGTTCAATGCCGTGCGTTTGTCACTGCGCCGGACTAAATGCCCCATGGAAAGATACTTAGGGTTGCTAATTACTAACGAGTGTAATGATGATGATGCATGCGGCTCCCCCGGCCCCTTGCTCAGACCACATCTGCTTGTTCTCAAGTTTAACGGAGACACTTTGAAAGCCGCTGGTTCAAGATAAACTACAAGCTTAGCTTAAGGTTCCCCTGTAGGATGTGATAGCACCGTAGCTTTAGCTGTATAGTGTAGGACCGTATTGAGAGGCTGTCACGCAGCAAGAGATGGGTTTAGTGTGGTTTGGTGTAGCGTAGCGTAGCATAGCATAGCCTAGGTGTTGTGTAGCATTGTACAGCTGTAGCACACCGTATCAAGCGATAGCATAGCAAAGCGGTAGCTGAGCATAGCATGTGTGTTGTACAGAATTGTATAACTATGGCACACCGTATCAAGACATAGCATAGCAAAGCGGAAGCTTATCATAGCATAGCAAAGGTGTAGTATAGTGTTGTTTAGTGTAGTTTAGCATAGTATAGTTGTAGCACAGCTAGCTTGGCACAGCTTCGGTGTGTGAAGCACAGCTTTGACATGGAGTAGGCGTAGCGTAACGTAGCAGGGCGTAGGTGTATTGTACTATAGCATAGCGTAGCGCGCAACAGGTGCAGCACAGCATAGGTGTAGTATAATGTTACTTCTAATGGATCGTCAGATTCTTGCTAATACCCGGCTTTGGTGTCCCGTAACAATGACTTCCCGATTGCGACTTCGCCTGACATCACAACCTCCGTTTGTTTTAGCTCGTATTCTGCTGAGCTTAGCTCATTATGCACAGAGTTGATTTTTTTTTTACAGATCCAAATAGTGACTGTCAGCAGCACAGAGTTTGAACTACTGTTCTACTACAGTATTCGCTGTATCTTGCATGCTATACTGCGCAGAGTCCAAACTAACTGCTGTGTTTAATCTCCGTAATGAGCCACTAATCAGATGTTGTTGACGTGAGCTACATTTAATTAGAAGGGCGCGAGGGAAGTTAGATATAAGTAAACATACCACCTTAATGCCTCAAGGTTGTGCGTTGTAAACTGAAATCCTTCAGTGCCAACATCTGGAGCTTGTTTCTGAATGATATCTCTCTCTTTTTACTGATTTAGTCATTTAGCTGAGGGTTTTATACACAGACATCCAAAGGGAATGGATGTCTCATGCACGCGATTCAAAAGATGAGGGGTCCTCACTCAAAGGACGCTTCGAGGGTAGACCGTGGTTACTGGGGCTCAAACCCGGAACCTTTCCTCCAACCTCTGGGCCGTCCGGGCCCTGGTCACAGGGACGAGGAGGAACACACATGTGGTAGAGTGGAGCTGACTGCTGGGGCTGAAACCCGACGCGTCCCCTGGCTGGGCAGACAACTGGAGCTCCCAGACGAGCGCTGGTGGACCCGCCCCCTAGGGCCCTACTGGTTTCTATTGGCTGTTCAGCAACCTGGACAGCTCCTATTGGTCCTGGCAGCTACATTTACATATTTACATTAAGGGCATTTAAAAGACGCTTTTATCCGAAGCGACTTACAATAAGTACATATGTCAGAAGAAAAAAACAACAACATATCGCTGTCGGTACAGCAACAATGGTCATAGAACCAAGTGCCAAGCATTGACAATCGCTAGGTTAACCCATTCCTCGTACACAACAGAGATAGCTAGGATAAGGTGCTACACAATGCTAATACTATTATTTTTTAAGTGCCAGGATGTACAACAGACAATAAGTGCGTAAGAGGTGTGTGTGTGTGTGTGGGGGGGGGGGGGGGATACAGCTCTGTTCTCGCTCATACTGGCTGTTCAACACCCTGGACAGCTCCTGTACTCGATCTGATGAGAAGGGTCCAGCTGCAGGCTTGGGCGTTTCCGTCATGACACAAGAACGCCCCCACGCGTTCCTGGTAGCTTTTCATCGACCAATCACGAGGTGTTTCGAAAGGCATACTGGGTTTCGCAAGGCATACTGCGAAGCACAGTCGCAAAGCATACCCCTCATGTTTCATTTGATAAAAACGACAGTGTTACCCCTCATGTTTCATTTGATAAAAACGACAGTGTTACCCCTCATGTTTCATTTGATAAAAACGACAGTGTTACCCCTCATGTTTCATTTGATAAAAACGACAGTGTTACCCCTCATGTTTCATTTGATAAAAACGACAGTGTTACCCCTCATGTTTCATTTGATTAAAATGACAGTGTTACCCCTTGTGGTTTTTTTCATGACGACCAAAGAAAAACAACAGTGTTACCCCCTATGTTTTATTTGATCAATATCGACAGGTTTACCCCTTATGTTTATTTCATGGCGGCCGATAAAAAACGACAGAGTTACCCCTTATGTTTTTTTTCATGATGACCGATAAAAAACGACAGTGTTACCCCTTATGTTTTTTTTATGACGACCGATAAAAACAACAGTGTTACCCCTTGTGTTTTTTCATGACGACCAATAAAAAAACAACAGCGTTACCCCTTATGGTTTTTTTCATGAAGACCAATAAAAAACAACAGTGTTACCCCTTATGGTTTTTTTCATGACGACCAAAGAAAAACGACAGTGTTACCCCTTATGGTTTTTTTCATGACGACCAAAGAAAAACGACAGTGTCACCCCTCATGTTTCATTTGATAAAAACGACAGTGTTACCCCCTATGTTTTATTCTATACATTTCGACAGTGTTACCCCTTATATTTAATTTGACAAGGACAAATGACAGTGGCACCCCTCATGTTTCATTTGATAAAAACGACAGTGTTACCCCTTATGTTTTTTTCATTACGACCGATAAAAAACGACAGTGTTACCCCTTATGTTTCATTTGATAAAAACGACAGTGTTACCCCTCATGTTTCATTTGATTAAAATGACAGTGTTACCCCTTGTGTTTTTTTTCATGACGACCGATAAAAAACGACAGTGTTACCCCTTATGTTTTTTTCATGACGACCGATAAAAAACAACAGTGTTACCCCTTGTGTTTTTTTTCATGACGGCCGATACAAAACAAGAGGATTGCCCCTTATGTTTTTTTTCACGACGACCGATAAAAAACGACAGTGTTACCCCTTATTTTTTTTTCATGACGACCGATAAAAAACGACAGTGTTACCCCTTATGTTTTTTTTCATGACGACCGATAAAAAACGACAGTGTTACCCCTTATGTTTTTTTTCATGACGACCAATAAAAAACAACAGTGTTACCCCTTATGTTTTTTTTCATGACGACTGATAAAAAACGACAGTGTTACCCCTTATGTTTTTTTTCAGGACGACCGATAAAAAACAACAGTGTTACCCCTTATGTTTTTTTCATGACGACCGATTAAAACAACAGTGTTACCCACTGTGTTTTTTTTCATGACGACCAATAAAAAAACAACAGCGTTACCCCTTATGGTTTATTTCATGACGACCAATAAAAAAAAACAGTGTTACCCCATATGATTTTTTTCATGACGACCAAAGAAAAACGACAGTGTAACCCTTTATGTTTTTTTTCATGACGACTGATAAAAAACGACTGTGTTACCCCTTATGGTTTTTTTCATGACGACCAAAGAAAAACGACAGTGTCACCCCTCATGTTTCATTTGATAAAAACGACAGTGTTACCCCTCATGTTTCATTTGATTAAAATGACAGTGTTACCCCTTGTGTTTTTTTTCATGACGACCAAAGAAAAACAACAGTGTTACCCCCTAAGTTTTATTTGATCAATATCGACAGGTTTACCCCTTATGTTTATTTCATGGCGGCCGATAAAAAACGACAGAGTTACCCCTTATGTTTTTTTTCATGATGACCGATAAAAAACGACAGTGTTACCCCTTATGTTTTTTTCATGACGACCGATAAAAAACAACAGTGTTACCCCTTGTGTTTTTTTTCATGACGGCCGATACAAAACAAGAGGATTGCCCCTTATGTTTTTTTTCACGACGACCGATAAAAAAAGACAGTGTTACCCCTTATTTTTTTTTTCATGACGACCGATAAAAAACGACAGTGTTACCCCTTATGTTTTTTTTCATGACGACCGATAAAAAACGACAGTGTTACCCCTTATGTTTTTTTTCATGACGACCGATAAAAAACGACAGTGTTACCCCTTATGTTTTTTTTCATGACGACTGATAAAAAACGACAGTGTTACCCCTTATGTTTTTTTTCAGGACGACCGATAAAAAACAACAGTGTTACCCCTTATGTTTTTTTCATGACGACCGATAAAAACAACAGTGTTACCCACTGTGTTTTTTTTCATGACGACCAATAAAAAAACAACAGCGTTACCCCTTATGGTTTATTTCATGACGACCAATAAAAAAAAACAGTGTTACCCCATATGATTTTTTTCATGACGACCAAAGAAAAACGACAGTGTAACCCCTTATGTTTTTTTCCCATGATGACCGATAACAAACAACAGCGGTACCCCTGTCGACGTTTTTGCAGGGATCCGAACCTGAGCTGTTTGGAGTAATAACCTCCGAACTTATCATTGCACCATCAAGACACCGAATAAAGTCAACACAATGGTTATACTTGACTTTATAATTTGCATGATATAGAGATAAGAGTCTTCCAACAGAGGACATCAACCCCGGTCTCCAGGGGGTTAACTCACAGCTCTCTCCACTTCCCACTGAGATTTATAATTTAAATATGTCTGTGGTTATATATGACAATAGACATGATAGCATTACGTTTCAAATTAAAGATATTGTGTTTTCCACAGAAATTGAGCCGCGGTCGCTAGTAGAGTACACTCCACTGCACCACTGAGGCGATGAAAATGATCGATCATCAATAAAGAGGATATACATGACATTAAAATGTATGTGTGTCTTTCCATTATTTCCCTTATCTATTTTTCATGACGACCGATCAAAACAACAGTGTTACCCCTCATGTGTTTTTTTTCATGACGACCGATAAAAAACAACAGTGTTACCCCTTATGTTTTTTTCATGACGACCGATAAAAAACAAGAGTGTTACCCCTTGTGTTTTTTTTCATGACGGCCGATAAAAAACAAGAGCGTTACCCCTTATGTTTTTTTTCACGACGACCGATAAAAAACGACAGTGTTACCCCTTGTGTTTTTTTTCATGACGGCCGATAAAAAACAAGAGCGTTACCCCTTACGTTTTTTTTCACGACGACCGATAAAAAACGACAGTGTTACCCCTTATGTTTTTTTTCATGACGACCAATATAAAACAACAGTGTTTTCCCCTATGTTTTTTTCATGACGACCGATAAAAAACAAGAGTGTTACCCCTTGTGGTTTTTTTCATGACGGCCGATAAAAAACAAGGGCGTTACCCCTTATGTTTTTTTTCACGACGACCGATAAAAAACGACAGTGTCACCCCTCATGTTTCATTTGATAAAAACGACAGTGTTACCCCCTATGTTTTTTTTCATGACGACCGATAAAAAACAACAGTGTTACACCTTATGTTTTTTTCATGACGACCAATAAAAAAACAACAGCGTTACCCCTTATGTTTTTTTTCATGACGACCAATGAAAAAAAAACAGTGTTACCCCATATGTTTTTTTTCATGACGACCAAAGAAAAACGACAGTGTAACCCCTTATGTTTTTTTCCCATGATGACCGATAAAAAACAACAGCGGTACCCCTGTCGACATTTTTGCAGGGATCCGAACCTGAGCTGTTAGGAGTAATAACCTCCGAACTTATCATTGCACCATCCAGACACCGAATAAAGTCAACGCAATGGTTATACTTGACTTTATAATTTGCATGATATAGAGATAAGAGTCTTCCAATAGAGGACATCAACCGGACTTGAACCCCGGTCTCCAGGGGGTTAACTCACAGCTCTCTCCACTTCCCACAGATATTCATAATTTGAATATGTCTGTGGTTATATATGACAATAGACATGATAGCATTACGTTTCAAATTAAAGATATTGTGTTTTCCACAGAAATTGAGCCACGGTCGCCAGTAGAGTACACTCCACTGCACTACTGAGGCGATGAAAATGATCAATCATCAATAAAGAGGATATACATGACATTAAAATGTATGTGTGTTTTTCTATTATTTCCCTTATCTATTTTTCATGACGACCGATCAAAAGAACAGTGTTACCCCTTGTGTTTTTTTTCATGACGACCGATAAAAAACGACAGTGTTACCCCTTATGTTTTTTTTCATGACGACCAATAAAAAACAACAGTGTTACCCCTTATGTTTTTTTCATGACGACCGATAAAAACCAAGAGTGTTACCCCTTGTGTTTTTTTTCATGACGGCCGATAAAAAACAAGAGCGTTACCCCTTATGTTTTTTTTCACGACGACCGATAAAAAACGACAGTGATACCCCTTATGTTTTTCTTCATGACGACCAAAGAAAAATGACAGTGTCACCCCTCATGTTTCATTTGATAAAAACGACAGTGTTACCCCCTATGTTTTTTTTCATGACGACTGATAAAAAACAGTGTTACCCCTTATGTTTTTTTCATGACGACCGATAAAAAACAAGAGTGTTACCCCTTGTGTTTTTTTTCATGACGGCCGATAAAAAACAAGAGCGTTACCCCTTATGTTTTTTTTCACGACGACCGATAAAAAACGACAGTGTTACCCCTTATGTTTTTTTTCATGACGACTGATAAAAAACGACAGTGTTACCCCTTATGGTTTTTTTCATGACGACCAATAAAAAACGACAGTGATACCCCTTATGTTTTTCTTCATGACGACCAAAGAAAAATGACAGTGTCACCCCTCATGTTTCATTTGATAAAAACGACAGTGTTACCCCCTATGTTTTTTTTCATGACGACTGATAAAAAACAGTGTTACCCCTTATGTTTTTTTCACGACGACCGATAAAAAACGACAGTGATACCCCTTATGTTTTTTTTCATGACGACCAAAGAAAAATGACAGTGTCACCCCTCATGTTTCATTTGATAAAAACGACAGTGTTACCCCCTATGTTTTTTTTCATGACGACTGATAAAAACAGTGTTACCCCTTATGTTTTTTTCATGACGACCGATAAAAAACAAGAGTGTTACCCCTTGTGTTTTTTTTCATGACGGCCGATAAAAAACAAGAGCGTTACCCCTTATGTTTTTTTTCACGACGACCGATAAAAAACGACAGTGTTACCCCTTATGTTTTTTTTCATGACGACTGATAAAAAACGACAGTGTTACCCCTTATGGTTTTTTTCATGACGACCAATAAAAAACAACAGTGTTACCCCTTATGTTTTTTTCATGACGACCGATAAAAAACAAGAGTGTTACCCCTTGTGTTTTTTTTCATGACGGCCGATAAAAAACAAGAGCGTTACCCCTTATGTTTTTTTTCACGACGACCGATAAAAAACGACAGTGATACCCCTTATGTTTTTTTTCATGACGACCAAAGAAAAATGACAGTGTCACCCCTCATGTTTCATTTGATAAAAACGACAGTGTTACCCCCTCTGTTTTATCCTATACATTTTGACAGTGTTACCCCTTTTGGATTTTTCATGACGACAGATAAAAAACGTTAGTTTTACCCTTTACGTTTCATTTGATAAAAACGACAGTGTTACCCCTAATGTTTTTTTCCCATGATGACCGATAAAAAACAACGGCTGTACCCCTGTCGACATTTTTGCAGGGATCCGAACCTGAGCTGTTTGGAGTATTAACCTCCGAACTTATCATTACACCATCAAGACACCGAATAATAACAACACAATGGTTATACTTGACTTTATAATTCGCATGAAATAGAGATAAGAGCCTTGCAACAGACGACATCAACCGGACTTGAACCCCGGTCTCCAGGGGGTTAACTCACAGCTCTCTCCACTTCCCACAGATATTCATAATTTGAATATGTCTGTGGTTATATATGACAATAGACATGATAGCATTACGTTTCAAATTAAAGATATTGTGTTTTCCACAGAAATTGAGCCACGGTCGCCAGTAGAGTACACTCCACTGCACTACTGAGGCGATGAAAATGATCAATCATCAATAAAGAGGATATACATGACATTAAAATGTATGTGTGTTTTTCTATTATTTCCCTTATCTATTTTTCATGACGACCGATCAAAAGAACAGTGTTACCCCTTGTGTTTTTTTTCATGACGACCGATAAAAAACGACAGTGTTACCCCTTATGTTTTTTTTCATGACGACCAATAAAAAACAACAGTGTTACCCCTTATGTTTTTTTCATGACGACCGATAAAAACCAAGAGTGTTACCCCTTGTGTTTTTTTTCATGACGGCCGATAAAAAACAAGAGCGTTACCCCTTATGTTTTTTTTCACGACGACCGATAAAAAACGACAGTGATACCCCTTATGTTTTTCTTCATGACGACCAAAGAAAAATGACAGTGTCACCCCTCATGTTTCATTTGATAAAAACGACAGTGTTACCCCCTATGTTTTTTTTCATGACGACTGATAAAAAACAGTGTTACCCCTTATGTTTTTTTCATGACGACCGATAAAAAACAAGAGTGTTACCCCTTGTGTTTTTTTTCATGACGGCCGATAAAAAACAAGAGCGTTACCCCTTATGTTTTTTTTCACGACGACCGATAAAAAACGACAGTGTTACCCCTTATGTTTTTTTTCATGACGACTGATAAAAAACGACAGTGTTACCCCTTATGGTTTTTTTCATGACGACCAATAAAAAACGACAGTGATACCCCTTATGTTTTTCTTCATGACGACCAAAGAAAAATGACAGTGTCACCCCTCATGTTTCATTTGATAAAAACGACAGTGTTACCCCCTATGTTTTTTTTCATGACGACTGATAAAAAACAGTGTTACCCCTTATGTTTTTTTCACGACGACCGATAAAAAACGACAGTGATACCCCTTATGTTTTTTTTCATGACGACCAAAGAAAAATGACAGTGTCACCCCTCATGTTTCATTTGATAAAAACGACAGTGTTACCCCCTATGTTTTTTTTCATGACGACTGATAAAAACAGTGTTACCCCTTATGTTTTTTTCATGACGACCGATAAAAAACAAGAGTGTTACCCCTTGTGTTTTTTTTCATGACGGCCGATAAAAAACAAGAGCGTTACCCCTTATGTTTTTTTTCACGACGACCGATAAAAAACGACAGTGTTACCCCTTATGTTTTTTTTCATGACGACTGATAAAAAACGACAGTGTTACCCCTTATGGTTTTTTTCATGACGACCAATAAAAAACAACAGTGTTACCCCTTATGTTTTTTTCATGACGACCGATAAAAAACAAGAGTGTTACCCCTTGTGTTTTTTTTCATGACGGCCGATAAAAAACAAGAGCGTTACCCCTTATGTTTTTTTTCACGACGACCGATAAAAAACGACAGTGTTACCCCTTATGTTTTTTTTCATGACGACTGATAAAAAACGACAGTGTTACCCCTTATGGTTTTTTTCATGACGACCAATAAAAAACAACAGTGTTACCCCTTATGTTTTTTTCATGACGACCGATAAAAAACAAGAGTGTTACCCCTTGTGTTTTTTTTCATGACGGCCGATAAAAAACAAGAGCGTTACCCCTTATGTTTTTTTTCACGACGACCGATAAAAAACGACAGTGATACCCCTTATGTTTTTTTTCATGACGACCAAAGAAAAATGACAGTGTCACCCCTCATGTTTCATTTGATAAAAACGACAGTGTTACCCCCTCTGTTTTATCCTATACATTTTGACAGTGTTACCCCTTTTGGATTTTTCATGACGACAGATAAAAAACGTTAGTTTTACCCTTTACGTTTCATTTGATAAAAACGACAGTGTTACCCCTAATGTTTTTTTCCCATGATGACCGATAAAAAACAACGGCTGTACCCCTGTCGACATTTTTGCAGGGATCCGAACCTGAGCTGTTTGGAGTATTAACCTCCGAACTTATCATTACACCATCAAGACACCGAATAATAACAACACAATGGTTATACTTGACTTTATAATTCGCATGAAATAGAGATAAGAGCCTTGCAACAGACGACATCAACCGGTCTTGAACCCCGGTCTCCAGGGGGTTAACTCATAGCTCTCTCCACTTCCCACTGAGATTTATAATTTCAATGTGTCTGTGGTTATATATGACAATAGACATGATAGCATTACGTTTCAAATTAAAGATATTGTGTTTTCCACAGAAATTGAGCCGCGGCCGTCAGTGCGTTAGGCAGAGTACACTCCACTGCACTGAGGCGATGAAAATGATCAATCATCAATAAAGAGGATATACATGACATTAAAATGTATGTGTTTTTTTCTATTATTTCCCTTATGTATTTTTCATGACTTATGTTTCATTTGATAAAAACAACAGTGTTACCCCTCATGTTTCATTTGATTAAAACGACAGTGTTACCCCTTATGTTTTTTTCCCATGATGACTGATGAAAATCAACAGTGTTACCCCCTATGTTTTATTTGATCAATATCGACAGGTTTACCCCTTATGTTTATTTCATGACGGCCGATAAAAATCCATAGAGTTACCCCTTATGTTTTTTTTCTTGACGGCCAATAAAAAACAACAGTGTTACCCCTTACGTTGTTTTTCATGAAGACCAATAAAAAACAACAGTGTTACCCCTTGTGGTTTTTTTCATGACGACCAAAGAAAAACAACGGTGTTACCCCCCATGTTTTATTTGATGAATATCTACAGTGTTACCCCTTATGTTTATTTCATGTTTATTTCATGACGGCCGATAAAAAACGACAGTTACCCCTAATTTTTGACCGATAAAAAACAACGGCTGTACCACTGTCGACGTTTTTGCAGGGATCTGAACCTGAGCTGTTTGGAGTATTAACCACCGAACTTAACAATGCACCATCAAGACACAGAATAAAGTCAACACAATGGTTATACTTGACTTTATAATTCGCATGAAATAGAGATAAGAGTCTTCCAACAGACGACATCAACCGGTCTTGAACCCCGGTCTCCAGGGGGTTAGCTCACAGCTCTCTCCACATCCCACTGAGATTTATAATTTAAATACGTCTGTGGTTATATATGACGACAGTGTTACCCCTTATGGTTTTTTCATGACGACTGATAAAAAACGACAGTGTTACCCCTTATATTTTATTTGACAAAGACAACAGTGTTACCCCTTATGTTTTTTTTCATGACAACCAATAAAAAACAACAGTGTTACCCCTTGTGTTTTTTTTCATGACGACCAATCAAAAACAACAGTGTTACCCCTTATGGTTTATTTCATGACGACCAATAAAAAACAACAGTGTCATAGATCGCTACCTAGCAGAGAGTTCTAAGCACTTTCCACCCTTTTCAGTGGAGGAATTGGACTCCCCAAGCAATTTTATACTTAAAAGGAGCAAGTAAGTTACGTATTAATTTAGTCTTTCGGCCTGGCTGTAGCATATAAACAAAATGAAGCAACTGTCCCATATTTCTAACTGCATTTGAAGTAGACATTGAGACTCACAGAAAATGGACGCTATAGGACAGTGATCATGATTTGTCAACAATGGGTCAAATAGCAATGGCTGGTGGAATGGCCATGAAGTAGGTCTGTATATGCAGTGTAAGCTTGTCCAGGCCCTGCAAGTCAGGATGTAGGCTATGAATCTGAATGAAAAGTAGGTAAATAGGTAGTGGCCATCCCCAAAATGCACCAGAATACAGGAAATCAAATCTATTAAATTAAAAAAAAAATATGGGGGGGGGGGAACCTCAGACCCCCTGTCTGTTACTGTGCCCCACCAACATGTTTGATCGTCAACCGCCACTGAGAATGGAAATAATTCTCTGCACAATTTGAATTGTGTTTAAATATGGTACAGTGGTCATTTGTTTAGCCAATTCATGTTAAACAATGAGGGTTTTGATTGACCCGAGGGAGAGGGGGCCTTTGATCGAGCGTTTTTTTGTTTTTGTTTTTGTTATCATTGCTTTATTGGCCTAATCTGAGGAGAAATCTATGCCATAAACAGACATTTTACAGCCCTTTATTACACTGGTCTTCTCAATGCCGTGGAACGCTCCGTTCACTTGCAAGGGTAGCAGTCCGGTAACTTGTCAACCCCAGCGTCTTCGGTTGCTAAGCGACGTCAACGTCTTATAGCAGAATATTTCACTGCTGATCAACACTACGAATGCTGGTAATGAATACATTTTAAAAAAACACACCATGTGAAGTCATTTGCCAAATAAGATTTGTAAAGCTTTGGAAGTTTATTTACAACACTATTTACATGGTTTCGGAGTAGTACACTTTGACATTTTAGTACAGTTCAGCGAGAAAGGCGACGAAGAATAAGATGGGGGCGTTCCAGTCTGCGTAAACGGGAACTCTCACCACACGAGAACGCCCATTTGTGTCTGCAGTGGGATGATATTGGATCTGATTGGACCTTGCTGCTACTGGCTTCTTTCGGCTGTTCAGCACCCTGGACAGCTCCTGTACTCGATCTGATCGGACCTTGCTGCTACTGGCTTCTTTCGGCTGTTCAGCACCCTGGACAGCTCCTGTACTCGATCTGATCGGACCTTGCTGCTACTGGCTTCTTTCGGCTGTTCAGCACCCTGGACAGCTCCTGTACTCGATCTGAATGGACCTTGCTGCTACTGGCTTCTTTCGGCTGTTCAGCACCCTGGACAGCTCCTGTTCCTGCTCGTTCAACCCTTTCAATCATGTCCGCTGTTGGTCAACTGCCTCCTATCAGCCCTGGCTTCAACACAGCTCTCTTATTGTTAGCGGCTTCTGTCCGGGCTCTTATTGTCTTGCATACGTTTTTACAGCCTGCCGGTGTGTTCCGGTAAATGTACATCAATATTGTAGAGAGCAGAGGGAGGGAGGGAGAGAGGGAGAGAGGGGAGGGGGAGATAGGGTGGAAGGGAAGGGGAGGGAGGGAGGGAAGGCGAGGGGGAGGGA